>NC_054546.1:23095054-23380054 GCF_017654505.1 Polyodon spathula
CCAACCAGCATCTTTTTGTCCCAACCAGAGCCAGCTTCTGCTCCTCTCTGCTGCTTCAGATAAGTTCTTCATTCTGTGTCGCTACTCTTGACCACTGAATCCAACGTCTCTGAGAAACTGAATTGTCGAGTGTGCCTCCAATCCTCGACAAGCCACCCTCACTCGGTAAACTTGGACTCTCCATCCTTACTGTTCCACTTCAGCAGCTAGTTGAGCGTAACAAAATTCTTTCCTTTCTACAACATCCTCCCATGGTACTGTTAATTTTATCAGATGAACAAGGCATGCTGAGCCAGACCACAAGACAATATTAGGTTGAAGGTTAGTGGTGGTAATCTCAGGTGGGAAAATAAGCCATTGTCCAACATCTGCCAGCATTTTCCAGTCTCTAGCAGCTTTCAGCTGTTCTAGACGAGTTTTGGTTCTAATACCTTTTCTTGGAATTTGTTCTTCATGTGTCATTGTGGAAAAGTGGTTTGCGGTGCGCAGGTGTGGAGGTGATGCAGTGTTCAATACAATGACAAATAACAAAGTACTGGTGAAATGGTGGTTTATTTATAATCCAAAATCTGATGACAACAGTAAAGAAATGGAGGGCTAGCAGTACACAATAATGTGTATTGCACAGTTCAATAAACAATGGGTTGCAGTCCTGAAATAATACACAGTTAAACACAAACACAAAACACAGACATGGTCACAAGTCCAGAGTGAATGCTTTAGTGCTCATGGTGAAATACAGTTTTAATATGTGAACAATGGTGCAGTGCTGTTCAGGTTTGTGCTGGCCTTAAGCGACCGCTCCGGTTTGTGTTAGCTGTCTAATAAATAACATGTAGTACAATTAAACAATGCAAACAAACAAAGTATTCACGGTTATATTTAGCTTGTCCTTTAATGTTCTCATAACCATAAACAAAAGAATAAATCACCTAGCCACATTCCCTTTTGGTACCTTCAGTCATCCCCCCTTGGTTAGCCAGTTCAGCCATTTCTCCTCCAATCCGCTGTTGCCACATTGCTTTCCCTCTGGGACGATGACTTAATGTACCTCAGCTGCGGCCCCTTTCTAGATGTCCCGGGAAAAATAACATGCATTTTGGTGGGTTTCCCTGCATGGTGAATCACATGATACCCGAAGGGCTGCATGCCAGATACCACTGACTTATGCAGGCATTGCTGTCCTTCATTGTACTTAACCACTTGAGTTGGGCGTTGTCACAAAGACGGCCGGAGTAGGGGACGTCAGACCAGAAACAGGAACCAGAAAATAAACAGAGAGAGGGGTGGAGTTTGATGGAGCTGAGTGAATGGTCTCGCTCAGCATTTAATAATTTAACAGAACAGTAAATAAAAAGGTGGTAACAAACAAAAACACAGGACACGGCACATTCGTGAAAACAAAAAGACAAACAAAATGGACTATCCAGACAAACACGGTGAGCAAATATTTAACTATTACTACTACTATTATAATTATCACAATTATTGCCCCCGTCTCATATCTCATTCTCCACTCACCAAACACACAGCCTTTAGGGCATTAGTTCCCCCTCTGCATATTGTGTGGGGCATAGGACCAACATGTGACCATATACCCCACAGACAGGGCACAACTCCGCCACAAGGTACTTAAAAAAACCCTTCAAGCCATCGTCCCCGACCTACTCTTGCTGTTGCAACGTTCCTCTCCCCCTTCTCTTCCTGCTCCTTCTCCCCACCTTCCTATCTTGGGCTGGTTCCTCTTACTCTTCCTGGAAGGGGCAGACAACCACCATGTGCCTGTACACCCTGCGGGCGATGCACCAACCTTGGTCCTCCAGACTGCCAAGGAGCTCCTCTAGGTCAGTGCAGCCGTCTCAGCCTTCCATTTTTTTTCCCAAAAAAACTGCGGTTCCTGCTCTGGTCTGTGTCAAGGAGGCACTGATAATCCCACGATGACACCACGTGGCATGAAGATGATTGTAGTGGGTGACATCAGACCAGAACCGGGAACCAACAATTAAACAACAGATAGGTGGAGTTTGGTGAAGCTGAGCTATTGGTTTCGCTCAGCATTTAATAATGAAACAGACAGAAAATAAAAGGTTTAAGACAAACAAAACACAGGACATGGCACTTTCACCAAATAAAGAGATAAACAAAATGGACTACACAGAGAAACACAGTGAGCTGATATTTGAACTAACTATTCTTATTATTGTTGTTACCTCTGTCTCCTATCCAGTTCTCCACTCACTGAACACCCAACCCCGAGTGGGTGAAAACATGTTGCATTTATGCAGCTGTACCGAGACTCGATTGCTAATCAATCATTTAATTGGAGTCATGGTACAACTGCACGTGAATTAATAAAGTACAATTCCCCGTGCTCACATATTACTTTTTACTTGCATGTGAAGTGCTGTGCAATCCTCGTGCCTAAATAAATCTACATTTTAAACACTCATGGTACACAGACCCGTTTATATCCTGTGTACTAATGACTACACACCAACATTAACACAAAACACATAACACAAAATACACACATGGGCGGGCACTTTGCCACTTATATCCCCCCTTGTGTAAAGCACACATGGCCTCAATGGCCACCTCCCCACTTAAAATCCCAAAAGTCTCACTCAAAGTCCTGGGCCAAGAACAGGGACATAAGGAGTTGATGGGTGGCAATGTTACCAGTAGCCAGGCTGCTACTGGCGTTGCTGTCAACAGACGTGCTGACAGTGGGGCGAATCTCTCCTCCCGCTGTACCGCTGGCAGCGGAAATGCTGCCAATAGTGTGGCTGTCAGCAAAAATGCCGACAGCTCCCAGACTGACTCCTTCAGCCGGGGCAAGTCCAGCAGCGGAACAGCTGCTGGGGTTGGTGGTCTCCAGACATCCACCAAGAACTCCGGCAGCGAAACTGCTGTGGGGGAAGGTGGTCTCCTGACCTCACCCCCCTTTATAGCCAGCAGCTTCCTCTGGGGGGACTCCATCCCCCAGAACTCCTGCAGCTAAATTGCTGCGGGGGAAGGTGGTCTCCTGACCTCTCCCCCCTTTATCATAGCCGGCAGCTCCCTCTGGTCGGGCTCCCCAGACGAAGCAGTTCCAGTGACCCCCAGGCAATGCAATGCTCCAGACCACTGAGGAGCTCCTCCAGGTCTCCTCCAGCATTCCATTTTTTTTTTTTATGTTTGTTTTGCTTTTTTTATAAACAAGAAGCTGCGGTTCCTGCAATGGTCTGCATCTAGCAGGCGTTGGTAATCCCACGATGACACCACGTGTGACAAAAACGGCCGGAGTGTGGACGTCACACCAGAAACAGGAACCAGAAAATAAACAGAGGGGTGGAGTTTGGTGGAGCTGAGCGATTGGTCTCGCTCAGCATTTAATGATTTAACAGAACAGTAAATAAAAAGGCTGTAACAAACAAAAACACAGGACATGGCATATTCTCCTAAACAAAAAGACAAACAAAACGGACTATACAGACAAACATGGTGAGCAGAGATTTAACTACTACTACTACTGTTATTCTTATCACAATTATTACCCCCGTCCCCTATCCTGTTTTACACTCATGGAGCACACAACCATGAGTGGGTGTACAGAGACTTGATTGCTAATCAATCATTCAATTGGAGTTGCGGTACAACTGCATGTGAATTAGTAAAGTCCAATTCCCCGTGCTCACATATTATTTTTTACTTGCACGTGAAGTGCTGTGCAATCCTCGTGGCTAAATAAATTACATTTAAAACACTTGTGTTACCCCTGTTTATATCCTGTGTACCAATGACTACACACCAACATTAACAGACAACATTTAACACAAAATACACACAGGGTCGGGCACTTTGCCACAGGCGTGCTCTGTGATGAGATCAAATGAATGTCCCAGAAGGTAATATCGTAAAGAGTGAGAATCCCATTTAATGCAAAACACTCCTTTTCGACTACAGAGTAGTTGCGCTCCCAGGGGAGCATCTTTTTATTGAGGTACATGATGGGGTGTGGAGGATAAATCTCTTGGTGAAATCCATTGAGCTGGGGCTGCCATCCTGCCATTATTCCACCATCTAGACATTATTATGTAGTTGTGAATTCTGAAGTTGAAAAACAAAATTGCAAATCTCCAAAAAGGCTTTCACTAAGTTCCCTTTCAATTAGAAGATTGAAGAAGATTATGCCGGCTTGTCAGGTATTCGGTGAGCATTTTATATCAAAGCTGCCAATAGGCCCCTCTGTGGAGTGATGTCCTCTGTCCCCCCTCACCGAGGTAAACAATACGCAGAGACGTCTCTTTTGCCTTTCACAGACAGGTAGGTAAGCTGGTAAGAACTACTTTAACCCTTCTTTCCAGTTGAGATTGACTCTTTAGAGCTCCTTCTTTGAGTTTTTGTGAGTTCCCTTTCAATTAATCGCTGGAGGTAGGCTTGCCACGTCCCAGGAATCAGAAACTCGGCAACTGAAGTCTGAGCTAATGCTACACAACTGCGTTTTGTTTAAAAGTAAAATAAAAAAACTTTCTTCATCAGCCTACATCGCTCGACGATTGTAGCCTGCTTTCTAACCTCTGCTGCACATTCCTTTCTGTATTTTCCTTTGCTCTTTGTAGCTGAAATAAAGGAGAGAAGGGAGACATGATCCTCCAGCTAGTCCAGCCTTGCTCTGCAACCACTGTTGAGCATGGTCTAGCGTCCCTACAGGCCACCGATTACTATTGATTTCACTGTTACAATAAAAAAAAGACAACACTCCAGCTTGCTCTCGAGTGTTGCTTTTCTACTGCATTGCAGTTTTAAAAAATAAATAAGTAAATAAATAAAATAACCACATGCTTCTTACATTAGGCCTTGGCCTTAGTGTTGAGCAGACTGCGTGCATCACCTCTCACCCATAAAGCAGTGTGTTAATGTGTGCAAAAAAAAAAAGGAATAGGTGTGTTTACTTTCTCTTTTTCTGCCTCTCTCCTTTCTCCAAGTTCGTGACTTCATACCTCACTACAAACTACATACTACATCGGTTGAGGGCTCCACGTGGTTCTGACGCCATCTTCGGTGCTCCACTCCACTGCAAGCTTTGCACTTCACTACACTCCACATCGCAGGCTACACTACACACCGTTGCAAGGTACGCATTGTTCCTGGTTGTGTGACTGCAAACAGCCCAGTCACATACACGCAGCCCAGTACCTTGGTGCTTTGCCCTCGGTACTTGGTGCTCGGTGCTTCGGCGCACTCGTGTCAAGGCTTCAACTCTCATGGTACCCTCCGGTCCTTGGTGCCTCAGAGCCTCAGTAGTTTTGGTGCATCGGTGCTTTGGCATCCTCGATGCCTCGAGAGCTATTTGATGCCTCGAGGCCTTTCGAGCCCTGTGCGGCGGCGCCCTTGGTGCCACACTGCCTCAGAGCCTTGGTACCTGGTGCTTCGGCACCTCAGTGCCTTGAGAGCTACACGCTTCGGCGCTTCAACACCTCAAGGACTTACGAGCCCCGTGCTTTGGTCCCCTCAGTGGCCTTGGTGCCCTGACGCTCCACAATCTTGGTGCCTCGGTGCTTCGGGATCCTCGATACCTCAAGGGTTACAAGCCTCGGTGTCTCAAAGCCTTGAGGTTTTTTAAGTCTGTGCAGCGGTGCCTTCGGTGGCAAGCTGCTCAAGAGCCTCAGTACTTCAGCGCTTCGACGCCCTCAGTGCCTCGAGGACTCCCCACCTCAAGGTTTTTTGAGCTCCTCTGAGCTCCATAGTCTTGGTGCCTTGAAGGTCTTTCCAGCCTTCCACTCCAGTACCCTTGAGACCCACGGGCCCCTGGTGCTCCATAGACTCAGCTCTCCAACACCTGTGGCATTTCACCAGCACACTCCATCCCCTGGGTTTTTTTTTTTTTTATGTGCCTTGGTGTTATTGCAGCCGGGAAAATGCCTCTGCTGGAAAAAACACATTCTGTGTGCCAAGTGCCTGGGCATTGAGCACACCTCTGCTGCCTTGGCACACTGGTCCTCCTGCTCTTTTTGCACCATGTCCAAGTAGAGAATGCCACAAAAAAGACTGGCACTTTTCTCAGATGAGAACCATGCAGCCAGCCTAGTAGAACTGTTGTCGGCCTTGGGATCCCAGGCCTCCCCTCCCCACACTCTAAGCCCTACGCAAGGTATTCCTTGTGCACAGGCTCCACAGCACCACCACAGTCACTCTAGATCTCCCTCAAGGAGCAGAAAGAGAGCTAGAAATGCAGACCAGGTAAGGGATATTGCCGAGTTAAAAGGCCAAATGGTCCAGATGCTCTAGCACTTAAGCCGGCAGCAGGTTCCCCCTGCACCTGCTAGAGCTCAATCAGCGTTGATGAGCGAGGAAGAACAGGATGTGCTCTCCCTAGTGGATTCCTGGGATGAGGAGTCCTTCTTATGGACAGAGACTCAGGACCCAGACCTAACTCAGGTAACGGCCCCCAGCTCTAAGCTCGCCTTGGAACCTGAGATTCCAGCGCCCTCGAACTCGGCTCAGGCACTGATGGAAAGGGCCGACAACTTCCTCCAGATACCTTGGAAGAGAAGTTATGAGCAGTGCAGGTCTGTTTTCAGACTAGCGCAGACTTTGACCCCCCAGCCCTTTCCAGCTTTTCCGGACTTCCTGGAGGAGGTCAAATCCTCTTAGCATCACCAGGCTTCAGCGCCCAGCGTGTCCAAGAGCTCAGCCACACTTGCCTCCATGGAGGGAGCAGAGGTGGTAGGGCTGGCATAATTTCCACTGGTAGACTCCATCATTACAGCCCTAATGCGAGCCCCCCCCCAGAAGGAGGCCTGTCCAAAGATCCTGTATGCCCTAACGGCCAATGCAAGATCACGGAAGCCTACCTTAAGAAGGCTTACGAGGCTGAAGCGCAAGTAGTGTGTCTGTCGAACACAGGAGGCCTCTTATGCAATGTTCCATAACCCTGCCCAAGCTGATAGCTTCAGGGCTATGTGTGGTTTCGGGCACTCTACTACAAATCTCGGGCTTCCAAGGGCAAGCCCTGAGCATAAGCCTGGCAGGCTTGGTGATGGCATGCAAACAGCTGTGGCTGTCCCAATCAAGGGTCCCAGATGCGGACAAGTCTGCATTATTAGATATGCCTCTCTCCCCTGGCCACACCTTTGGACCAGCGGTAGAGGAGATCTTACAACACTCTTACAGAGCAAGAGGCATCCTGGGAGGTAGCTGTGATACTGCCCTCCATGCCTCGGTACGGACAAGGGTGAGGAATTGGTGTCCGGCAGTTCCCATGGTAACCCAGACTATCCCGATCCCTATGGCACCAGAGAGCAGCTTGAGGCAAAGCAGACTTTCTCCAGGTCTTGGCCCTCAAACAAGAGGTAGAAACACTACTTGAAAACAAGCTATCCATCTCGTAGAATACACCTCTTAAAGAGAAGGGTTCTACTCAAGGTATCTCTTGGTGCAAAAAAAGAACAGCGGCCTTCGCCCCATCCTAGACACCTCCACGGGTTGTTGAGGGAGAGGAGGTTCCAAATGGTCAAACTTCGCCACATCCTTCAAACTGTCCAGCCAAGCAACTGGTTTACAACAGTGGACATGAAGGACGCTATATAATATCTAAATATCTCAGCTTCACCTTTCAGGGGAGTGTCTTCGAGTTTTCCGTGCTGCCATTCGGCCTCTCCTTAGCCCCCCACATGTTTTCAAAGTGCATGAATGCCATCCTAGCTCTGTTGTGGCTGCAGGGGATCAGGGTGATGAATTACCTGGACAACTGGTTGATTTGTTCCCAGTCCCAGGAGGAGCAGTGGCCCACACAACGATTGTGATGGAGCACCTATTAAGGCTGGGTCTCAAGCTCAACAATGCAAAAAGCCAATTAACACTGGTGTATAGTTTGGGTCTCCAGCTGGGTTCCTTGCAATGCTCTTGTCCGCAGGGACAAGATGTCAGTGGTTGCATAAGTGAACCAAAGGGGAAGGCTTTGGTCCTCAGGGTTATAGCGCATAGCCTTTCAGGCTACTGATCGGTGCACAGAGGCACCTCCTATCCCTCCGGTCTGTACATCCCGGGAGTGGTGAATTGGGCAGTGGACCTTCTCTCAAGGGAAGGTCCTAATCTGTCGAAATAGTGACTGCACCCACAGGTGGGGCAGCGCATTTGGGAACGCTTCAGGGAAGCCCAGGTCGATCTCTTTGTCCTGGCAGAGATCACCCATTGCCCCCTGTGGTTTTCCCTCTGCAGCTGTGGAGGTCCACTAGGCATCGACGCCCTAGCACACAAATGGCCCAAATTGCCTTTATACACTTTCCCGTCTATACCGCTACTCACTGCCTTCCTCGAGAAGGTCTGGAGAGAGAGGGACAGTACTCCTGGTGGCCCCCAAATGGCCCAGGAGAACCTGGTTTTCAAATGTCTGCCAGCTGCTGCAAGGCCTGCCCTGGGAGATCCCGCTGCAAAGGGATCTCCTCAGTCAGGCGAAAGACACACTCAAAACCGGGCAGACTCCAACTGTGGATCTGGCCCCTGAACGGGACTGTTGGTCCACCATAGGGCTCTTAGATGCAGTATTGAATACACTGCAGGATGCTAGGGCCTCTTCCACAAGAGTGTTGTATTCCTATAAGTGGAAATTTTTTTTTTTTTAAATGGTATATGGCCAAAGGCTATGATCCTGTGTATTGCCCTATAGCAGTTATTTTACAGTTTCTGCTAGATCTACATGAGGCGGATAAATCCCCCTTTACATTGAAAGTGTACCTAGCAGCCATATCTTCTTGCAATGTTCTCATCAACTCAGTATCCCCGGGTGCTCATATTCTTGGGACCCTTTTTCTAAAGGGTGCTCGGTGGTTACGACCTCCATAAAAGACGTCCCCCCCGAATGGAGTCTAGACGTGGTACTAGATGCTCTCACGAAGGCCCTGTTTGAGCTCATACATATCATACATATCATAGATCTCAAATATCTCTCTATGAAGAGCCTTTCTGTTAGCTATCACCTCTGCTAAGCGGGTCAGTGAGTTAAAGGCACTGTCCATGCATAATTCCTGTACGCAAGTTGGGATGATGGAAACAGGGTACCGTTGCGCACTAACCCTGCTTTCCTCCCTAAGGTGATGACAGCGTTTCACTTGAATCAATCAGTGGAACTGGAATCTTTCCATCCCCTCTCTTCGTGAAGTAGTTGGATAGGAGATTCAAATCCCTCTGCCCTGTTCAGGCATTGAGATGCTATGTGAATCGAATGAGAGGGCTGCGTCGGTCTGACCAGCTATTCATTTGTCATGGTGAACAGTCCCAAGGTCAAGCCCTCTATAAGCATCGACTGTCCCATCGGATTGGGGTACACGGCTTTGACTGCGTATACTAGTGCCGGCCTACCCCCACCTGGCAGGGTAGCAGCACACTCAACCAGAGGTGTGGCTACATCATGGGCCCTCTTCAGAGCTGCCTCGTTGACCGGTATATGTACTACGACTAGCTGGACTACCACACATATGTTTACCAAGTTCTACCGACTTAATGAGGTAATTTCCAACTTTCCTTGAGGTTGCACGCTCAGATCACCAACACTAGATCCTAAGATCCTGACCACTCATTTTCTTTCATGACGGCTCTGGTATACTTTTCCAAAAATATTAAATTTGACTGTCATCTTTGAATTGAAATGGAACGATAAGTTACAGATATAACCCCAGTTCCCTGAAAGAGAAGATCACCGCCATCCTTGTGAGGTCACATCACTCGCATTCGTGGGTTCAATGCAAAAGAGACTGATAGCACCGCACAGTGGCTATTCATTACCTCGGTGAGGCAGAACCGAGGACGTCAGTCTTCTGAGGGACCTATCAGCAGCATATCCTATCCTTCTGACTGTTCTGCTCTCCTCCATTGCTTCCTCAGTTACCTCCTTTCTCTAAGTGCTCAATCTCCTGCCGCTATCTAGACTTTACAGGAATAGTTTGTACTTTCTCCTTGCTTTTTTCAAATGCAAACCTCTCGCTTACATATGCGTAGGTGGTATCCCCAAATTTATCCAGCTGGAGATGCAGTACTGAGTGTCCTTTTTTGATTCAGTGCCTTTTAAACCCGTAAAAATTATTTAAACAGCGAATGCAAAATAAACAGAGTGTGTGTGAAAATAAATTGGACCTGACACGCCTGACAGGCGCTGAAAAAATGGACCGCTAAAGGTTAAAAATATAGCTGGCTTAACAGCTGTCTGGAAACCAATATAACCATCATAAAGATTTATCTACTTTTCTTTTCTCTACTTATCTACTGTGACGAAGATCAGATGATTCTTGGTGTTAGATCTCACTCCCGCCCTGCGAGGGCGCTGTGTAAAGGGAACAAAATACCCTGGACTGGATAGCATGACAGTTCATTCCCAGAGTTAAGCAGAAGTCGGCCATCTATAGGGGGGGGGGGGGGGGCATGTTACAGGAAGCCAATGACCTGGACAGGAAACAGCTTGGCATAAGCGAATTGGAGGAGCGGATGCGCTCGTTGACCAAGGGGTCATGGGTGACAGTATAAAAAGAGGACGTAGTGATGTGAGCTGTTCTTTTGTAAATGATTAGAGAACAACCTAAAAGGAGAATGAGATGGTGAAAAAGTGAGTGTTTTGTTTGTTTTGTATTCAATTGTACTTGTGTGTTATTGGCAATCACTTTATTTTCACCATAAACTGTCTTTGCACAGGCGGGCCATGGGGCGATTACTGGCCCTATAAAATAATGTTCTGTTGTTTCCTCAGATCTGCCCCTGTAAGATGAAACAACAAACTAGCAGAAGCTCTGCTCCAGAATCGAGAACGGCCAGAAAAAGTAAAACAAAATAAACCCAGAAACAAGAAAATAACAATACTGATAGCAGGGAAACCATGGGCAGACCCCATACATGTATAGAAAGCAGGCTGAGGGAGAGAGTGTAGGACGTGGGCCTGGGCCGTGGCGGTTGGGGTAACGCTGCTGAGTGCAGCACCTTTGTAGTTTTTGCACCAGACCACTTGGAAACTATAAAAACAAACCTCCGTTGCACTTGGATTATCATTGTCTGTCTGGTTATTGATCACCTGCACTACACACTGCTTATCACTTTGCTAGACTACTTTTATGGCTTTCATATTATCTCTATGGGAAAATTTGTAGATGTTTCTTGTATAGTAGTGTCTGTATGAACAAGACAATCACCTGTGTTATGCAAGAAGGGAATGTTCAAATGCATAGTCTATTTGAATCAATGTTGAGGACAGGTTGCCTCGCCATATTTCAATGCTACATCAAAGACCTATAGACCTATGGAGAGACAGCTCCCAATACAACATACTGAATAATCCAGTAACCTTTTAAATAAACACTGTATATCCCAATTGCTTACTTTTCCTTGCAAGCCAAACACTGAATCAGTTCAACCATATTACTTTGTGAACATGAACATGAACATGAACTGAAGTAACAGGGTTGAACTGATTCATTGTTTGGGTTAAAATACTAGTTTTCTATTTTAAGTGTTAATGAACAACAAGGAGGAC
Organism: Polyodon spathula; assembly: GCF_017654505.1. Classification (NCBI taxonomy): domain Eukaryota; kingdom Metazoa; phylum Chordata; class Actinopteri; order Acipenseriformes; family Polyodontidae; genus Polyodon; species Polyodon spathula. The sequence goes on from NC_054546.1 coordinate 23,106,552, forward strand.
CTTAACTAGCAGGTAGCCTGCAGTGTAGTTGGGCTGGAACCTGGTGGAACTAATTCTTTTCAGCTTCAGTTTACCAATGAGTTACAGCCCGGCAATCTGGCATCTGGACTGACTCAGCCAGTGTTCATTAGGTTGATAATATTTTAAAAGTATTCATATCACTATATTTTTACAGTATCTTCAGAGCAACAGTTCTAGAGCAATCACGAGTTGTGCCACATTCTGATTTACAAATCATTAAAGAAGAGGTATCCAAGATGGCCGTCCAAGGCCTGTCCATAAGGGGGCGTGGGGGGGGACTCATCTTCTGCAGACTCAGCCAATCCAAAGCATGCTCCCCCCCCCCCCCGGCTAGCTAAGCAATCCAGATGACCTGTGATGCAGCTGTGTAGTTTTTTCTTTTGAATTTCATTGTAAGCCACAGCATATGGATACAATTTGGAGCTGCTGATTTGGTGGTGCGCTGCTCAATAATTATCCTGTGAGCTCAATGCCCCAGTATGTGCAGTTAGAGTGAAGTTTGAAGGATACTTAACAAAAATGAGAGTGCAGCTCGCTAAAGGGATTAATTGCAGCAAATATTTGATGCAAAGTCCTATTTAAATGCATCTAAAAGTCTGGACTAATATGTTGTTGAGTTACATTGCAGTTTTCAAATGCTTTTCCCATAGTCATACTTTCCCCATAGCTGTCAAGTAAAGTTAATGTAAAGTCAGTAACAGAAATCTCAGTTTTGAGTTCAAACATTTCATCTCTTTGACTTTGTCTAGATCAGAAAACAAGAGGTGTCAGCAGATTTTAAAGAGGTTAGAATCACATATATTATGCAATGAGTTGAATTCTTCTTTGTTAAATTCTTCTTGTGTTTTAGTTAAATCTAAATGTCTTTCTGTACCATGCATTCTTTCCATCTTCATTTTACCTATTTTAGTACTATATATAAAAAATGAAAGGCAGTTCCCTTTCAATTCGAATGACAACCATTAACGAACAGGAAGAGCCTCTCTGACCGTCAATCTCTGAGCAAATATACAAAAGCTGCCCTATCGGGGCCCTATTTGTTAGGGGGAAGTCCCGCAGACCTCCTGTTGAAGAGGGACATCCTCACAGTAGCACATTGCCATTTTCTCTTTCATCTCACTGAGACAGGTCGTACATTGCTTTTGCTTTTTACAAACCGAATTTGGCTAATTTGTTGGATTTATCTGCAAATTAAAGAATAATTCACATTAAAATCTCGCTTCAAGCATGTCTAAAAGAGTGCCCTTGCTTTATTTTCGCATCAGTTTACTGCCTAGAGCTGGTTTCGACCCCTCTGAAGAGATTAGCGAGCAGCCATTGGTCTTTTCACTATGACTCGGGACTGGTGTAATCATCTTCGGCGCTGCCTACAGCTCAGCCCTGACCGTGCATACCATTGACACCAACCTTGGAAGAGGTCCACTCGGCACTGACTGTCTCGGCATCGACAGCGCTTTTCTCGGCGTCGTTTCCGGCACCGATTGATTTGGCACCGGCAAATTTCTTCGAGGCCGTCTACAGCCAGGCTTCGACCAGGCTACATGTCGGCATTAATCTCAGCGCCAATCGACTCGGCCAAGACCTTGACGCCGATCCTAGCACTGACTAGCACCGGTGAATCGTTTTAAAAATGCATCTGCAGGCTGCTCATTGAACACAGCAGTTTTTTTAAAAAAAAAAACAACAACTGGAAACATGTCAGTACAGTCGACTGGGTCTTCAGCTGGCTTCCACCAGTGTGACCGGTGCTCAGCTAAGCTTCCCAGGCAGGACGAACAAAGACTCTGCGCCATGTGCCTAGGGCCAGAACACGCTGCTAAGCCACTGGCAGGTGAGCTGGACTGCTCTCCATGTCGAAAGTTCTCAAGGAGAACTAAGCGATGGAGAGCAGCCCTATGCCCAGCAGAGTCTTTCTACTCCAACCAAGGGAAAATTAGATTAATGGTCCAAGAGCCTCCGCAGAGGTCATCCAGGACCCCACCTGCTAAAGTGACCAGGAAGCTCTCACGCTCATCTGGGTCACCCTCCTCTACCCCATCACTGGTACAGAGGCGCATACACCTCTCAAGGGAGGCGAGATGGTCACCGCCGAGGCGGTACCACTTGAGCGGACACTCACCAGGGGACAGGCGGTCACCGCGCAGGCATCGTTCCCCTTCCCCAAGGGACTGGTGGTCGCTGCTCAGGTATCGGTCCCCTTCTCTACGTAGGTGCAGAAGTTCACTGTCACAGTCACCTCAAAGGCGCCCAAGCTTGGCCAAGAGGCTCTTCGTGGAGCTGGTAGAGACTGTCAGGGCTCAGCAGACCATGCTGGAGACCCTATTGAAATCTCAGGGCAGGCTGCCCCCTGCCACAGGGAAGCCCCAGCCCCCACAGTCTCGTTCCCCATCCCCTCTGCCTAGACCCCCTAACCCAGGCAAGCTGTCCTTGTACGCGTCCAGATCGGATGTTTTCGACCCAGCCACCTCCATCGGGCAAGCCACGGTGGGAGGCTTCTTAACGCCATTGCCACACGTGTCGCAGAGGGAAGAGTTCAGGGCCCTAATGCAGCATGCAGCTGCAGCCATGGATGTTCCCTGACCAGCAGAACAAGAGGAAAAGGGGAAGCACTTCCACCAACAGAAAGGGCACCCATAGCATGCCCTCCCCCTATGCCAGGACTTCCTAGAACTGGTGCACTCCTCCTGGAGCAACCCAGTGTCTGCACCCTCAGCCTCCAGAACAGAAGAGTCTCTGCTTCTTACTGCAGGAGCCCAAGAAGCGGGCCTAGGGATATTTCCCACTATCATGGACATGGTCATGATTTTGGTGCAAGGTTCACCTTCACCAAGGGAGATAAGGACCAACTTGTGCGTCCAAGCCTTGCAGAATGACAGATGCGATGCTCAATAAAGCTTATGCATCGGCAGCGTTGTTGGCCCGAGCAGCGAATGTCATGGCCATACTTGTGCTCTACCAGAATCAGTTGGCAGAGATGCTGCAGGTGAGGGCTACAGAAGCAGACACGGGGGAGCTCCAGGCGGTGGCTAAGGTGATGACCAACCTAATAGGGGAGTTACATCAGGCATCAAGGAGGTTGCTGGCAGCTCTGGTGGCAGCCCTCCGGCATTTGTGGCTGACACAAGCCAAGGTCGTGGACACCAAGAAGGTGGCGCTACTGGATGCCCCCATTACACCAGGGCAGAATTTTGGGGCGACAGTTGATGTGAGCCTTGAGAGGTCCAACGAGGCCACGGAGGTCACCTCAAAGTTTTCGTGTCTTCTGACTTACCGTCAGCGCCCAAGGTGGCATGGGCAGCTTGCCAGGGTGAAAGGGTCTGAACATCGCCCTCCACCCCCACCACCATCGAACCAGCGAGGGCGATACTCCTTCAACAGGAGATGGCCAATTTTCAAAGGAAAAATGCTGTATGCTTGGTAAGTCCAAGCAATGCCCTCAGCGGCTTTTACTCCAGGTAGTTCCTGGTGCCCAAAAGGGATGGCGGTTTCAGACCAATTACGGACCTCAGGGTCCTCAACTTGTTCCTCAAACAGAGGAAGTTCAACATATTGACAGCACAGCGTATCACCCAGTCCATCCAACCGGGCAACTGGTTCACATCGATCGACCTGCAAGACGCCTTCTTTCACGTCCCAATCCGTCCCATGCACAGAAAATATCTGCACTTCGTCTTTCAAGGCAAAGCATATGATTTCTGCATGCTGCCTTTTGACCTCTCGCTGGTGCCCCACACTTTTTCAAAGTGCATGGATGCAGCACTGGCTCCACTCAGGCTGCGGGGTATTTGGATCCTGATCTATCTGGACGATTGGCTAGTTTGCGCACATTCAAAAGCATGCACAGAGGCGCACACAAAACAGGTCATAGATCATGTGATGAAGTTAAGGCTCTCAATACATCAGCAGTAGAGCAGCTATGTACCTTCTCAGTCCACAGTGTTCCTAGAAATTAAACTGAATTCTGTTAGAATGCTTGCCTCACTGTCAGAAGATTCGGTCATTGGAGGCCACACTCTCCCTATTCAGAGAGGACACTCTCCTACAGGTCAGAATATATCAAATGTTGTTGGGGCTGATAGCAGCTACCTCGAGAATCCTTCCACTAGAGCTGCTGAGAATGCACCCGCTTCAAGTCTGGGTAAATACGTTCAAGGTGCACCCAGTCCGAGATCGGTAACGGCTGGTGTTAGTGTCCAGACAATGCCGGAAGACACTGGAGTGGTGGCACCGTCCCGGAAATCTACACCTCGGGTCTCCCCTCAGATCCCCTCACAGAAGGGAAGTGATCTACAGACGCCTCCAGCCTGGCTGGGAAGTGGTCCAGAACGGGAGAGGAATAAGAGTTCAATAGAAGGAACATTGGCAGCAAGCGCACATCAATGAGCAAGATGCAAGCAGTGAACCTGGCATTATCTCATTTTCGCCAGCAGTTAGTGCACAAACATGTGCTAATTTGGACAGACAACACCACATTGGTAGGCTACATAAACCACTAATGCGGCCTGCGCTACCCAGGCCTTCACCACTCAACGCATAGACTCCTGTCCTGGACGCACAGAACTTTGCCTTCCATCAGGGCAGTTCACATCCCCAATGTGGACAAAATGGCAGCAGACCTCCTGTCCAGAAGAGCTCCAGACAGCTCAAAGTGGAGGCTGCATCCTCAAGTGGTGAAGCAGATTTGGGAGAGGTTTTGACCTGCATGAGTCAACCTCTTTGTCACAGTCCACTCATTGCCCCCTATGGTTCTCCACGGAGAGACGGGGGCCCCCTGTGAGTAGACGCAATAGCTCACCCCTGGCCACAGGGGCTATTGTATACATTTCCACCACTACCATTATTACCCCTGACACTAGAGGATCAGGGTGTAAAGAGCACAGGTTCTGGTGGTTGCACCCAGATGGCTGAGACACCCGTGGTTTGCTCTCCTCTCCGACATGTTGTTGGATCAGCCATGGCAGCTCCCGCTGCACAAGAAACTGCTGAGCCAAGCGGAGGGGCTATTATGGCACCCGAACCCAGCCCAGCTCCAGCTCTGTGTCTGGCCGTTGAATGGAGCCGTCTATTTAGATGAGGTTTGCCAGATACAGTAGTAGAGACACTACACTATGCTAGGGCACCGAAAACTAGAGCCCAGTACTCTTATAAATGGAAAGTTTTCCAAGACTGGTGGCTTGCCGAAAGTCACGATCCTGTGACTTGCCCTATTGAGACGATATTAACCTTCTTACAACACTTGTTTGATGCAGGAAAATCAGCATCCACTTTGAAGGTACACCTGGCAGCAATATCAGTGTGCCATGACAAAACTGACTCGGTGTCCCCCGGGGCACATTTCCTGGCAGTGCAATTTCTTAAAGGGGTTCGGTGGCTTTGTCCTCCCATGAAAAGTATGGTCACCAAATGGGATCTAGAACTGGTACTGCGGGCCCTTATGGGTCCCCCATTTGAGCCCATGGCATCAGCAGAACTGCACCCGGTTTCATTGAAAGTGGCATTTTTAATAGCCGTTTTGTCTACCAGACGAGTAAATGAGCTTCATGCGCTGTCCATCGATGACACATGTATGGCTTTCACTGGAAGTGACTCGCGGGTAACATTAAGAACAAATCCATCCATTTTGCCAAAGGTGGTATCCTCATTCCATATTAACCAATCAATGGTTTTGGAAACTTTCAGACCTCCACCCCAAGAGTCAGAGGAGGACCGTAGACAACACACGCTATGCCCAGTTCGGGCTCTGCGCTGTTATTTGGATAGGACTGTGTCCTGGAGACAGTCCAACCAGCTGTTTGTCTGCTACGGATCCCGCTATAGAGGTCAGACCTTCTCAAAGCAACGTCTAGCGTACTGGATGACAGATGCGATACACTTGGCATATGAATAGACGGACTCCCCGTTACCGGGGGACATTATTGCCCATTTTACCGGGGGCCAGGCAACTTCTTGGGCTTTCCTTCATGGCGCCTCCTTAGATGAGCTATGCAATGCTGCTACATGGACAAGTAGGTCAGACATTTGTGCTCTTTTACTGTCTTGATGTGACAAACTGAAAACAAGACCCTCTCTGGGCTCTAGAGTTTTGCAAATGACATGCCCTTAGGCGTCATGTGGGCTCTGTTGCTATTGCCGTTGGACTGTACTGTCGGTAATCTGGAGCCACGATAGCTTTGGTATAGTTTTCCTATTCGGTAATGGTTGTCATTCGAATTGAAAAGGAACGAACTCTGGTTTCCTGAAAAGAGAATGACAACCATTCGTGCCCCCAACTGACTCTGTTTTAGAAAGAAAATGGCGATATGCTACTGTGAGGACGTCCCACTTCAATAGGAGGTGGGCAGGACTTCCCCCTCACAGCAGGGCCCTGGCAGGGCAGCTTTTATATATTTGCTCAGTGATTGACAGTCAGAGAGGCTCATATTAATGATTTCTTTGTTAAAGTGATTCATTAAATCATCACTTCTTGCTGGTAATAAGTTATAAATAGAGGGCTCCTTCCTCTTGTTTGTTAGTTTAGCTATTGATTTTTAAAAAAAAATAAGATTATCTTTATTTGTTTCAATAAGGGCTGAGTAGTAAGCAACTTTATAATTCAACAGACTATCTTTCCAAGCAAGATGAAAGACCTGTAGTTTGATGTTCTTCCATTTACGTTCAAGTTTGACTTGTTTGTTTAAGTATACATGTTGTATCATTAAACCTTGGTGAAAATGTAGCTGTATCTAAGATATTACTTAGGGTAGTGCTATAATTATCTACCAACACATCCACTGATCCTGATTGAGCAAGAGCTGAGGTGGACAATACTTCCAATAATTTATTAGTGGTGGTGGAATTGCGTTTTTATAGTTTGACATGATTTTTATTGGACTTGGTATTAATAATTAAAAAAATAATAGCAGAATAATCGAAACTGTATGCAGTGGAGGCGCCATGCTATCTATATGGGCCATGTGCTACAATCCCCCATACATACAAATAAAAATAAAACTGTTTAACAATATATGCTTCTGTTGACGACCTCTTCTACTAAAAAAAGTTCTCTTTGTTGAGACTGAAAGGGCCATTGGTGCTGATTAAGGGATTAACAGTACATCTGCGATTGAATAATGGAACAGAGATTTAGGTAGATAAATAATTAACATAACTGAGAAAGTGAAAGGCAAATTACACCGTCCAATAATTATATAGCACTGACTTTTTTTTTTTATATAAAAAAAAAACATGTGAAAGTAGAGGCGCATATGCATGAGAAACAATTGTATAGTCCACAATAGCTAGTAATATTTCAACAACTCTCATGGCGTTTTTTATCCTCTCAGTGCATATCCTGGAGAAAGTGGTATCCTGTCAGCTCATGTCTCTGGAGAACAAAACCGCACCATGCATGTTGGTTGTTCATCATCCTGTCAGTGCACGTCCTGGAGAACAAAGTGGTTCCCTGCATGTTGGGGGCTCATCATCTTGTTGGTGCATGTCCTGGAGAACAATGCGGTACCCTACACATTGAGGGTTCATCATCCTGTCAGTGCACGTCCTGGAGAGAAAAGCGGTATCCTGCAGGTTGGGAGCACATCATCCTGTCAGTGCATGTCCTGGAGAACAAAGCGGTACCATACACATTGAGGGTTCATCATCCTGTCAGTGCACGTCCTGGAGAGCAAAGCGGTACCCTGCATGTTGGGAGCTCATCATCCTGTTAGTGCATGTCCTGGAGAACAAAGCAGTACTCTGCATGTTGGGGGTTCATCATCCTGTCAGTGCACCTCCTGGAGAACAAAGCAGTACCTTATAGTGTTTATCGCCCTGGTCCAGCAACCGGGACATCTGCCAGTTTCAGCTTGGTGTTAGATCTTCTTCCCGACCTGAGAGGATGCTAGGTAAAGGGAACAGAGTACCTTGGACTGAAAGGCAAGACACGTTATTCCCTTGGATAGGTGGAAGTCGGGGTGGAGCTATAATACCCGAACTCAATTACCCGGACGGGAAACAATGTGGCAAACTGCGGATTGGAGAAGCAGATGTACATCATGAGGAAGGGCATAAAATAGGGGCGTAGCAAAGTAATCTGTTTCTTTGTAAATGGTTGGATTCAACCTTGAAGGAATACCATATTGTGCTGAAAACCATGAGTGTTTGTTTTGTGTTTGTTAGTGTCGGCATTTAAACTAGAAAGGAAGGGGGGAGAAATCAACAAAAAACCAGAAGGGAGACCGCATCAAAACAAGAACAACAACTCAGGTAAGACAACCATTAAATGTATTTATCTAAATGCTAGAAGTATCAGAAACAAAATTCTAGAACTTGAAGCTACTGCACTAACAGGTAACTATGATGTGATAGGTGTTACAGAAACGTGGTTATCTGAGAGTGATGGGGACGAATATAATATTTGTGGGTATACACTGTATAGGAAAGACAGGCAGGACAGACGAGGAGGAGGGGTAGCGATATACATAAGGAACAGTCTTGAAGCCCAGGTGTTAAACCTGGACAAAGAAAATAAAACCGAATCAATATGGGTCAGAATAACAGACAAAAATTCAAAAGGCATAATAATAGGAGCATGCTATAGACCGCCAGATTCAGACGGTGAGCACAATAATCTGTTATACAATGACATTAGAAATGTGTGTAGCAAAGGAGAAGCCATACTAATGGGGGATTTCAACTTCCCCCAAATAAAATGGGAAAACCCGGTGGGTAGCGCGAAGGATGAAATAGAAATGGTGGAAATGACAAATGACTGCTTCCTAACACAATTTGTGAAGGCACCCACGAGAGGGGAGGCATGCCTTGATTTAGTCTTTTCAAATAACGAAGATAGAATAACTAAAACAGAGGTCAGAGAACCACTGGCAAACTCAGACCACAACATGGTCTCATTTGAAGTGTTTTTTAAATCCTCAAAAGTAAAGACTAAAGCTAAGGTTTACAATTTTAGAAAAGCAAACTATGAAGGCATGAAACAGAGACTAACAGAAGTAGATTGGAGTAAAATAGAGAAAACACCCACAGAAGAAGGATGGTTGTTCTTCAAAAACGTAGTACTAGAGGCGCAAAACAATTATATCCCTAAAGTAGACAAATCTAAATGTAAAACTAAATTGCCAAAATGGTTTAATAGATCAATTAAAAAAAATATTCAGCGAAAAAAGGCACTTTACAGAGCATTAAAAAAGGACCAAAAAGAAAGTACACAGAAAGAGTACACAGAACTGCAAATGCAAGTCAAAAAGGAAGTTAGAAAGGCCAAGAGAGAAATAGAAATGAACATTGCTAAGGGAGCTAAAACCAATTCCAAAATGTTTTTCCAATATTACAACAGCAAGAGAACATTCAAAGAGGAGATTAAATGTTTAAGAGATACAAATGGCAAAATCATAGAGGAAGAAAAAAAAATAGCAAATATGTTAAATGATTACTTTTCACAAGTTTTTACAAAGGAAGATACTGACAACATGCCCCACATGTCATCCAGTTCCTATCCAGTTTTAAATAACTTTAGCATAACTGAGGCAGAAGTGTTAAAGGGACTAGGAGCTCTTAAAATAAACAAATCCCCTGGGCCGGATGAGATCCTCCCAGTAGTACTCAAAGAAATGAAAGAAGTAATTTACAAACCGCTAACCAAGATCATGCAGCAGTCTCTTGACACAGGGGTGGTACCGACAGACTGGAAAATTGCAAACGTAATACCGATCCACAAAAAGGGAAACAAAACTGAACCAGGTAACTACAGACCAGTAAGCCTGACTTCTATTATATGCAAACTTATGGAAACTATAATAAGATCCAAAATGGAAAATTACCTATATGGTAACAGGGTACTGGGAGACAGTCAACATGGTTTTAGGAAAGGGAGATCGTGCCTAACTAACTTGCTTGATTTTTTTGAGGATGCAACATCGATAATGGATAATTGCAAAGCATATGACATGGTTTATTTAGATTTCCAGAAAGCTTTTGACAAAGTCCCGCACAAAAGATTAATTCTCAAACTGAACGCAGTTGGGATTCAAGGAAACACATGTACATGGATTAGGGAGTGGTTAACATGTAGAAAACAGAAAGTACTGATTAGAGGAAAAACCTCAGAATGGAGTGTGGTAACCAGCGGTGTACCACAGGGATCAGTATTAGGTCCTCTGCTATTCCTAATCTACATTAATGATTTAGATTCTGGTATAGTAAGCAAACTTGTTAAATTTGCAGACGACACAAAAGTAGGAGGAGTGGCAAACACTGTTGCAGCAGCAAAGGTCATTCAAAATGATCTAGACAAGATTCAGAACTGGGCAGATACATGGCAAATGACATTTAATAGAGAAAAGTGTAAGGTACTGCACGCAGGAAATAAAAATGTACATTATAAATATCATATGGGAGATATTGAAATTGGAGAAGGAATCTATGAAAAAGACCTAGGAGTTTTTGTTGACTCAGAAATGTCTTCATCTAGGCAATGTGGGGAAGCTATAAAAAAGGCTAACAAGATACTCGGATACATTGTGAAAAGTGTTGAATTTAAATCAAGGGAAGTAATGTTAAAACTGTACAATGCACTTGTAAGACCTCATCTTGAATATTGTGTGCAGTTCTGGTCACCTCGCTATAAAAAAGATATTGCTGCTCTAGAAAGAGTGCAAAGAAGAGCGACCAGAATTATTCCGGGCTTAAAAGGCATGTCATATGCAGACAGGCTAAAAGAATTGAATCTGTTCAGTCTTGAACAAAGAAGACTACGTGGCGACCTAATTCAAGCATTCAAAATTCTAAAAGGTATTGACAGTGTCGACGCAAGGGACTTTTTCAGCCTGAAAAAAGAAACAAGGACCAGGGGTCACAAATGGAGTTTAGAAAAAGGGGCATTCAGAACAGAAAATAGGAGACACTTTTTTACACAGAGAATTGTGAGGGTCTGGAATCAACTCCCCAGTAATGTTGTTGAAGCTGACACCCTGGGATCCTTCAAGAAGCTGCTTGATGAGATTTTGGGATCAATAAGCTACTAACAACCAAACGAGCAAGATGGGCCGAATGGCCTCCTCTCGTTTGTAAACTTTCTTATGTTCTTATGTTCTTACTGTTTTTCTCAATAGACTACTAGTAGCACAATCCAGAGCTGTAGCGCAAGCCAGCATCAACCCGGACATCACTTTCACCCCAGCACTTCATGGAGTACTGTGATTACACCACTAGCACCTCATTTCACTCACTGTCTTGTGTTTGTATTTGTGTTTAGTGTGGTTGTGCGTAAAAGCTGGACTTTTAGTTGCAGGTCAAACGAATGATACATGCCGCTATTATTTAAAGGTGTTTGCCACAAATAGCCATAGACAGAATTATGTTTAAACATCCCAAAGTAGAATAGGTGGCTAAAAACTGTCCCCTTTATAAAACTGTAATTCCGTCTATGGCTATTGCATGGATATAAAAAATCTATAATTCTTTAGTGACACTCTATAACATAGTTATTAAGCATATATTATATATTTATAAAACATTTATAAAACATTAATTAGCAGCACCTTAATATAAAGTGTTACCTAAATACTTAACACAAATCTTAACACAAATCTAAAATACATTTTCTGCTTAGTTTGTAGTTAGCTGTTTAATTGTCTGGGAAATCAAGTGTGATAATTCTAGACTGGCACTGTCTTAGTAGCTGAAATCTTTTCCTGATACAGTACACAAGAGCTATACTAAATATTCCAACATAAAGGAAAAACAGCACCCTTTTATATTAACTTTGGTCAAAATCTGCCCGCTTCAAGTAGCTGAAAATGACCTAGAGAACATGAATCAATTTTGTCTGGTGAATTTGTGAATTAGGAAATTTGAATCATTCATGAGCCATGGGAGTACTCACACAACATTTGTATATATGTGAAACCTCATTGAAACTAATGTTGACTGCTACTGGTGAATAAGGTTAATGTGAAATGTATGTTTATTTCAACCAGAAAAAAAAAAAACTAAAATGGTCCGAAACTATTCAGAAAACGTTTAGAAAACAAGGCCCTTAGTGTAAAATCTTTGTACTAGCTATAGACTTGACTGGGATTCCAGTCATTCATGAAGGCTGCCGTGGAGATCCTCCCAATTTGTTTAATACATTTGCTACAGAGAGTTTTTTTATGGGCTTAAATTTCTTAATAGGGCTCCACCTTTACAGATTCAATCAAAATCTAAGCGATTCAATTTAGAAACCCAGATTATACACGTCTTCATCCAGCTAGACAGGGACAAGTGCAGCTAAGCCTTTTTGCTGAACCACTTTTAAAAGAAATAACAGTACCAACAAGGCACATGCCAGGATATTCCGCTAGGATCTTATTACAGCCAGACACGTGACAGGATATTCAACTAGGATCTTATCAGAGCCAGACACGTGACAGGATATTCAACTAGGATCTTATCAGAGCCAGGCACGTGACAGAATATTCAACTAGGATCTTATCAGAGCCAGACACGTGACAGGATATTCAACTAGGATCTTATTACAGCCAGGCGTATGACAGGATATTCAACTAGGATCTCTTCACAGCCAGGCACATGACAGGATATTCAGCTAGGATCTTACCAGAGCCAGACGTATGACAGGATATTCAACAAGGATCTCTTCACAGCCAGGCACGTGACAGGATATTCAACTAGGATCTTATTACAGCCAAGTACATGACAGGATATTCAATTAGGATAGCATCACAGCTAGACACATGACAGGATATTCAAACGAGGATCTTATCACAGCCAGACACATGAAAGAATATTCAGTGAGGATCTTAACACAGCCAGGCACATGACAGGATATTGAACTAGATATCATCACAGCCAGGCACATGAGAGGTTATTCAACTAGGATCTTATCAGAGCCAGGCTCATGACAGGATATTCAATGAGGATCTCTTCACAGCCAGGCAAATGACAGGATATTCAGCTAGGATCTTATTACAGCAGGCACATGACAGGATATTAAACTAGGATTTTATTACAGCCAGGCACATGACAGGATATTCAACTAGGATATCATCACAGCCAGGAACATGACAGGATATTCAACTAGGATCTTGTCATAGACAGGCTTTGACTTTGTACCAAAGAAATGGAAAACGAAAAACTAGGAAGACTGAAAGAAAAATGTGATTTTGCAAAACCATGGTATCCCTATGTGATGAGTCAAAGGGGTTTCGGTCTGTGATTCAGCCTCACGACAGTAGATGGCATCAAACCAACTCGGGACTTCCCTTACCAAGATCTCGTGACCATGGCAAAAGTCATCTTTATGAGAGGCGGCACCTTGGTGAGGGGCGGAAGTACGAGTATGTAAATTCCAGCCACTGCAGTCAAGTGAAGGATAAGGACACTTGTCCGTTGAGGATTGGTGTTCCACTGACTACAGAGGCGGGACATTACATACTAAATGGAACATACTACTGTGTTCGGGGTTGGTCCGAAGGTAAAATAGGTGGAGTAATGGGTGGAGGGAGAGACTAGTTTGGAGCAGTGGGATTTTTGAAAATCTGAACTAATATTTCTTTTGTCTATATCCGGTACGCCACGAAGACGATTAAGGAAGAGTTCTCATGATCTGTTTTGGATTTTTACCCCTGCACTCCCTCCCTCACGTCGTTTTGTTTTCTTTTAGTTATTTAATTTTTTTTTGGTTGTTGTGTATAGAAAATAAAAATAAATTATTTTATTTCTGTACACATAAATTACTGTCTGGACATTCCATTTAATACACTCTCGCCTCACACCCTAATATCAGGTACATTTTTCAATGAAGGCTTACATTAACCGTGTCAGCAGTTTATCTCAAATAGAACTATGTATTTCCTTCTTTTCAAGTCGTGTTGGTCCTTCATTGTGTAAATAGGTCGAGAGTCTGGAAATGTCATTGCATTGTTCAGTTCTCAGTGTCCATATGAGATTGGGTACTGTATACTTTAGCAATCTTTCATGTGGTGTCAATTTCAGCTGTGTTTTCATGTGTGCATAAATGAAGGATTAGGTTGCAGTCAGTCACTGAGGTCCAGATGGCTCAGGTGTTATTATTTGGGTGATGCGATTGTGGAAATTGAGACTCATCAGGATATTTACCCCTGGTAATACACAGTACAATGCTTTCATTTGTGTGCCATTTTTTTTTAGAGAAATTTCCTATTTGATTCCATCTCCAGCACGTGGCTCCTCCTCAGATCTTCATTCTGATTTCATCTCCAGCATGCAGCTCCTCTTCAGCTCTTCAGTCAGATTCCACCACCAGCATGTGGATCCTCAGCTTCATTCTAATTCCATCTCCAGCATGCAGCTCCTCAGCTCTTCATTCTGATGCCATCTCCAGCATGAGGTTCTTCCTCAGCTCTTCATTCTGGTTTCATCACCAGCACATGGCTCCTCCTCAGCTCTTCATTCTGATTCCACCACTAACATGTGGATCCTCAGCTCTTCAATCTGATTCCATCTCCATCATGTAGCTCCTCCTCAGATTTTCATTCTGATTCCACCACCAGATGTGGATCCTTAGCTCTTTATTCTGATTCCATCTCCAGCACGCTGCTCCTCAGCTCTTTACTCTGATTCCATCTCCAGTGCGTGGCTCATTCACAGCTGCTTGATGCCTGGCATTGGGCTTTGCCTCAGGCTCGTGACTAGGTTGTTAGTCCTGTCATTTGAGTTTAGAATTACGCTTCTGTTATTTAGTACAGCACAGATTGTCCACATACAAATGTAGAGATTAGAAAGCCTACAATTACTGCCTTCATTTCACATTCCCTTTAAAGGAGTGGTGACCAAGGCTTTAAAAACAATCTTCTTACAATTTTTAGCAGCATTACCACAATACTTTTTTTTTTTTATTTTCCGTTATGTGCTGATCCTAATGTTTTGTATACTAAAATTCAGGATGTGTGCAGATACTATATTTCAACTAGAACTATGGCCAAAAGTGTTGCATCACCTAGAATTGTAGGATTGTGATCATTACAAAAAAATAAAAATAAACAGTACAAACATAATTTAAATATTTTATTTAACATCATGTAATCAAAAAACTACAAAATTATATTGCAAAAGTCTACTGACGCTGTAATAGATTGGAAATATCACTATTTTATTTGTCTGTTTTTCATTAACTATATGGAAAGCTACAAATAATTAATGAAAAACAGACATATTGAATTAAATACAAAAAAGCTGTATTTAATTCAATATGTTAATGTAACATTATACAGCAGGTTCCATTTGACTGAAGCGAAATTAATTAATTCTATAGGGGGATGCAAAATTTTTGTCCATAGGTATATATCAAAAGTGGCTGCTGTTTCATTGAACCCAAGCACTTCCTGCATGCTGGTCAGTTTCATCTAAGGCTCTAGCAGCAATCAGGCCATGTGATCTTGTGAACAAGCTGGCTTTAGTGGTGACATCAGACCAGAAAGGAACACACAGCACTACGTTAATGGTTATTTTCTCTTTCAGGGAACCGGGGTTGCATTCACAACCTATCATTCCCTTTCAATTAAAAAATAACAATTAATGTATGGGAACAGTGTATGCAAGCTGTCACGAGGGAGGATTCTTGGCAGTAGGACAGACTTCCGTCATAACACAATTGCGTAGGCAATACCTCTAGGCATATGCGAAGCTACGCCTCAGGGTCTATGCTCGCAATGACACCTGTCCTAAGGTGGGGTATCAGACACTACATTGGCATCCTGAGGTGCCACAGAGTGTAGTACAGATGATCCAAACAATGGAGCAGAGGAATCCAGCATGTTTAATCTGTAAAACCTCATAAAGGTATGCAGTGTAGCCCAACTGGCTGCCGCGCAAATATCAGACACTGGCACCCCTCTAAAGAGGGCCCAGGACGTTGCCATACCCCTAGTGGAATGCGTCTTCAACTGCCCTGGTGGCGGAAGGCCTGCAGACTCATAGGCTAATTTAATAGCATCCACTATCCAGTGGGAAAGGCGTTGTTTCTACAATGGCTGACCCAACGTCTTAGAACCATGGCGCGTTTCTTCATATCCACTGAGTGGAGAGGCTCAAACGGTGCCTTGGTAAGGGCTTCTAGCACCACGTCAAGGCTCCATGACAGTAAGTTAGTCACTCTTGGAGGTCGCAAGCGTCTTGCGCCTTTAAGGAACTGAGATGCCAAAAAATGGCAACCAGGTGATAATCCGTCAATGCGTACATGGTAGGCTGATATGGCAGCTAAATACACTAAGTGTAGAGGGAGATTTCCCTTCATCTAACAGTTTCTGCAGAAACTGTAATATTACTGCCATAGGACAAGATATTGGGTCATGGCCCCCAGCCAGACACCAATCTTGGAACAACTGCCATTTGTATGTGTACTGTGACCTGGTAGAGGGCGCTCTGGTGCTCTGAATGGTTGAGATCACTGCTGTCGAAAGCCCTAAGGCTGACAGGCGCTCCCGCTCAGGGGCCAAGCCCATAGCTGCATGAGATTGGGGTTCGGGTGCCAAAGCCAACCTTCAGCCTGGGACAATAGGTCTGCTCGCAGGGGAAGCTCCTACGGTTGACCATGCAGTAACTGCACCACGCTCGGGAACCATACTCTCCGAGGCCACCGAGGAGCGATCAGAATGACTGTCGCTCGCTCTACCCTGACCTTCTCTAAGAAGGCGGGGAAAATCGGAGTCGGTGGAAATGCATATAGGAGGACTGGTGGTCAATCGTGAGCCAATGCTTCGACTCCTAAGGGGCTGTCGGGATCCCTCACCGAGAACCATAGGGGGCAGTGCGTGGTCTCTTGCAAAGCGAAGAGATCTACCTGCGCTCTGCCGAACCATTCCCTGATGCGCTCTACCACCTGAGGGTGGAGACGCCATTCTCCTGCAAGAGGGCCTCCTCTGGATAGGAGGTCCGCTGCGTAATTGACTCTGCCCGGTAGGTGAACCGCGCACAGAGATGTCAAGCGTGGCTGTGCCCATAGCAACAGCCGTGCTACCATTCGGTGAAGGCGGGGGGACCGTAGGCTGCCCTGGCGGTTGATATACGTCACAAGTGTGGTGTTGTCCGACCGCACCAACACGTGCTTGCCCAGAAGCACTGGCAAGAAGTGCCAACGGGCGAGGTCCACTGCTCTGAGTTCCAGAGTGTTGATGTGGGCTGACCTCCAGGGTCCTGACCACACTCCGCGGGTCCCTGAGCCGTTCCAGACTGCTCCCCAACCTTGGTTGGAGGCGTCGGTCATAACCACTTCCCTCCGGAAGATGGGACCCAGGCAAACACCCTGGCGGATGTTTCCCGGAACTTTCCACCAGCGCAGTGCTTCCCAGCAGGTCCGGGATACCGTCAACCTGCGATGTTTGTCTCTCCGCGGATGTAACACGAAGCCTGTAGAGGCCTGTAGAGGTCACCAGGCCTGTAGAGATCTCTGGTGTAATAAGCCCAAGGGAAGGACTTGTGAGGCGGCAGCCATCAGCCCCAACATGCGCTGACACAGCTCCATGCTGATTGTTTCTCTCAACCTGAACAGGGAGAGACACCGTTCCAGCGAGGCAACTCTTTCTGTCGACAGGGTCGCTTCCATGGACACTGAGTCCAGATGCAACCCCATGAACTCGGTCTGTTGGCTTGGCATGAGGCGGCTCTTCTCTGAATTGACCTTCAGACCCAGCCACTGAAGATGGTTCGTAACCATCACTATGTCCTTGGACTGCGCGCAGACAAGCCAGTCGTCCAGGTAGTTCAGCAGTCGGACACCTTGAGCCCTCAAAGGAGCTAAAATGGCATCCATACATTTGGAAAAGATTTGAGGAGCTAGAGACAGACCGAATGGGAGAACACAAAACTTGTACACCCTGCTCTGGAATGCGAAACACAGATACTTCCTGTGACCCGGGCAGATGGGAACGTGAAAGTACGCATCTGTCAGGTCCACGGTGGTAAACCAGTCGCCCCCCCCGAACTGACTGGATAATGCGCCTGTGCATAAGCATCCTGAACAATAACCGCCATATGTATCTGTTCAGTGCTCGCAGATCTAGAATAGGGCAGAACCCGCCATCCTTTTTGGGCACTAGGAAGTACTTTGAATAGAACCCCTGGTCGATCAGAGCAGGGTCTATTTGTTGAATGGCATGCTTCCTGAGCAGTGCCTGTATCTCCGCATTCAGAGCTGAGGACTGAACCGAGTCCTTCACTGCTGTTACAACCACCCCCCTGAAGGGGGGAGGCTTTAACCAGAACTGAAGGGTGTACCCGGTGGAGATGGTCTTGTGCACCCAGATGTCATTGCCGCACTGTTGCCAGAACTGGTTCTGTGGAACGGTGTAGGAGTGAGCTAATAGATGCCTGGATGTCTCAGGGCTGCTTTGGTTGGGGGCCTGGTTAGCGCCACAAGGACATGACTTGCCACCACATCTAGGGTGCCATTCCACGCGCCGCAGTCTTGGAAAACCAGGCTGGCTGCGTGCTGATGGACCTGCGGGGGAAGTCCTGCTACCCCGAGGTTGTGCCTGCTGCTGTGGCGGTGTTTTTTGCCAAGGCTGTTCCTGAGTCCGCTTAGGCTGGAACTGTTTACTTGGCCACATTTTGGCCATTTGCTGTGACGCCTCCCATGCCTTGGCGGAGCATTGCAGCATCTCTTCCACTGCCGGGCCGAACGTGTGTCCTGGAGTGATTGGGCTGTCCAGCAAGGGGGCCTTATCAGGCTCCTGCACTCTTGCCTACAAGAGCCAGAGCTGTCTCCTGGCCACCACCAAGGAAGCAATGCTCCTGCCTTGCACTCACGCGTTTAACTGGGCCAGCTTTACCAGCAGCTGGCTGACAGTGCCCAGCTTGCCTCTGAGGGCCGCAGAGGGGAACTCAGGTAAATCTCTTATCAGTGCCGCCTGGTACACCGTCAGTAGACTGGCTATGTTAGACAGTCTGACTGCCTCCGTGGCCACAGAGTACCCTTTTTTAAGGTGTACTTCTGTGGTCCTGCACTGCTTGTTAGGACATGCTGGGTCTTTGGTAAGCCCAGACAGTGTCGGCATCTTCACCAACGCTGCGAACGCAGTATCAACAGGTGGAAAGGACACTAGGCCGGCCTCACTGGCCCCCTGCATAGTAAAGGCTGAAGCCTTGTGAGACGTCGCAGGAGCAGAGGCCGGAGCCCCCCAGGTAGACTGCACTTCCTTGATGAAGTCTGGGAATGCTGGGAGCATCCTGGACTGATGGGACTGGGCTGAAGGCGACTAGAACAGAGATCGTCGGGGAAGCTCTGTCTGGGGCCAATCGATGCCCAAGCGGCGGGTTGCTCTGTCAACCACGGACCACATAGGGTCATCAGTGTCCAACAACTCAGACTCAACATCCTGTTCTGAGTGTTGGGAGGCTACCTCAGCCTCTACACTGTCCCCTTCCAGCATGTCAGAAGCATCTCTGGAGACGGCGTCAATATCCCAGTCCTTCTGCGACTGCATTGGGAGGGAACTAGCCAATGGAGGTTCAGGAGGGGCCGTTGGTTGGCTGGAGACGGGCCCGGTGGGCTACTCTGCTGTAGCCAGGGACATAAGCAGGGACTGTTGTCCCATCATGACCTCCATAAATTGGGACATTTTGGAGGTTAGCTCTGCCACCTTGGATCTATCCCTGTGTCGCCTGTCTCGTCGAGGGGAACGAGAACATCCCTTACGCCGAGGCGATCTAGAGTGCGATCTAGACTCCCGACGAGGGCGTGCCCTAGAAGGGGAGGGGCTGCTAGCCAGAGCTTCTGGTGGGGGAGCTCTGACCAGCTATAGTCTGGGAGGCTGGGCTCGTGGAGAGCTGCAGTCTCCCTGGCGGCGTTGCTGTGGATGACGGCGGGGCTGGGATGGTTTGGGAAGAGCCTGATGAATGGGAGTGCCCACCCACTGACTTCTTGGCCCTTTGCCTAAGGGCGCGAGTCTGGAAACCAGCGCAAGACTGGCAAAAAGCCCTATCCTCCAGCGCAGATGCGGCGTGCTCCGGCCTGAGGCATGCCACGCACTCATCATGTGGGTCACTGGTAGGCAGCTTTGCCTGACAGGACATACAGCGGTGAAAGCCCGACATTTTGGGCGAACAATAAACATCGACCGAGCTCTGATCGAAAGCGTTTAGCAACGAGCGTGGAACGCCGATGCGTCGAGTGTTTAGCGTCGAGCGTCGATGCACTGAGCGTAGAGTGTAGGTACGCTGAGCATCAAGCGTGTAGCGTCGAGTGTCGATGAGCCGAGCGTCGATGTGCCGAGTGTATAGCGTCGAGGCGCAGAGAGTCGAAGCGCCAAGCGTATAGCATCGAGGCGCCGAGCGTAGAGTACGTGGCATCAAAGTTCCGAGAGTCGAGGCGTTGAGCGTATAGCGTCGAGCACCAAGCGTCGGAACACCGAGCATCGAGGTGCTTGCGTCGAGCTTCGACGCCAAGCACCGAGCCCCAAGCGCAAATCACTGCACCAAGCGCGGAAGTGCTACACCAAGCGCCGAAGCGCTGACACCCCGCAGAGCGAGTACCGAGCACGGAGATGTTAGCACAAGACGCCTAAGGGATTAAAAAAAACCAAACAACAAAAATAATATTATTCTGGAACGCTGCAGCAAGTGCTTGGTGTACTGTAGATGGGCTGTAGGGCAAACCGTACAGCTACCACGCGGTGGGGAACACACAGCAGTGGAAGATAATAGAGGGCTGCAAAGCAGATTCCACACACACACACACACACACACACACATGGTCTAGTCACACAAGACTGAGGCTGCACTATGTGTGTGGACTAGGCCAACGACGCGCGTCCTAAACAATGTGTGTGTGTGTGTGTGTGTGTGTGTATATATATATATATATATATATATATATATATATAATATATATACAACCCAAAAACACACAGTAAAAATAATATATAAATAATTATAATTATAATTATAATAACAGAAGAAGACGGAGACCACGAGGTTACACAAATATGCGATGCCGAAGCAAAGCGTGAAAGACATAATGTAATATATATAAAAAATATATAACACAATTATACAATCCAGTAACCAATAATAAACGTAACTGAAATAAGCTCTGAGAAGGGGCCAAAAATAAGCTCTGAGAAGGGGCCAAAACCAGCTTCTCAAGCCTAAGCTTTTTGAGCACAGACAGTCACGGGCTCTAATACCTACCGCTACCAATGCTGAAGACAAAAGAGGAAGAGAGTCTCTGCACGCTGCGTATAGTAAGCTCCCCGGGGGGCGGGCTTACACAGCAGCTCGCACAGAGGCCTATCGGCAGCTTTGCTATAAAGCTCAGCCAATCCCTACTACCTGACGGCAATGTCCTATACGTTAATGGTTATTTTCGAATTGAAAGGAAACACAAGCAGCGTGCTGACACTCCTAGCAACCAATTGTAAGTGTAATAAATCTCTTCACTCTCACCCGTTCTCCACACTCCGAAAAGTCAACCCCAAGTGAATGAAAACATACTACTTATATGCAGCTGTACCAAGACTAGATTGCTAAACAATCATTCAATTGGAGTCTCAGTACAACTGCACGTGAATTAATCTAGTGCAATTGCCCATGCTCACATATTACATTTTACCTGCACGTGAAGTGCTGTGCAATCCTTGTGCCTAAATACAAATATACATTTTAAATCACTCGTGTTACACAGACCCATTTATATCAGTAAATAGCTAGAAATGGAAATTTGGGTGGGCCCCAACTTCGGGTGGACAGGAAGTACCTAAGGTCTGACGTCACAGGAAACAGTTTACATTACAAACATGATTTAAATCAACTAAAACTCTGAATACATCAATTATCTCCCCGGGATTTAAGCAGAGCAAAGTAGCCAAGACTGAGACTGTATGGTGCCCTGTGAAGCAAGGCGAACATTTTTTGCAGTTTATAACAGTAGTTGCACGTATGCACTACAAATACAAAGCATGTGTGCATACAACCTACAGAAACAAACACACTGTGCACAATAACTGCAAAAACCATTTGAAAATAGAAACTAAAACAATCCCGAAACAAAAAGCTGTATTGCTTTTTTCTTAGCTGTATTGTAATCTCTTAGCTATATTGTAATAGCTTGTTACCTCTGCAATGCACCCTGCATAAGGTTGTCTGACAAACAAAAATTAAAAATCAAGCTGAGCTCCTGCTGCCTTCAAACCAAAATTAAGATCTGAGCTGTGCTGAGAATACCTCGTTTCCAGCTAAATATGGCTGGCTTTAGTTTTCACTGCATTTTGTCAGGTACAGCTATACAAAGATATTGCAGTGGCTGAAAAAAAACAAGCAGACAAAAATAGATTTTTTTTTTTTTAAAACAGCCTTTAGTGACATATTCAGCAACATTTTTCAAGTTTTGTAAAACTTTTAAAATTATGTTGACGCGCTAATGAAGCAATTTCCATAAATCTTATACACGAGAGAAAAGTTAACGGCAAACCTTAAAAGACAGGCCACGCCACTGATTTATACTTTGTGTACCAATGACTATACACCAACATTAACACACAACACACAACATATAACACACAAATACACACAGGGGCGGGGCACATTGAATTAAACACCTCTCACAATAAACAGAGGGTTTGGGTCAAACCTGTATGTGTAGGCTACACATTCCAAAAGAAAATGAATGGCACACAAATACCTCAGCCTGGTACTTGCCATAGAGATGAGGATGCTCAGAAGCAAAAACTGAAATTTACCAATATGGAAGTGGAGATTTTTGTACAAGCAGTACTTGTAACATATGTATCACCAGGACACCACATCACCATATCACCAGGACAAAAGAATAAAATATGGAAAGTGCGGTGGCTTCTTAATAAACAAATATACCACTTCAGAGTTTATAGTCCAGGTTGCTTAAACATTATGACGCATCATGTTACTGTGCTTTACATATTAATTCAACTTCTTATTTTGTATAGAATAATTCCAGGTGTATAGACTTTTCAAACTTCAGAACTTACTTACAACTTACATCCATGCCAGTCAAACAGGTGCAAAATCCTTCCATTGTAAGGCAAAATGTTCAACAACAATAACTCCATACAGCTTCATATGAACAGTTCTGTGACTTATTTCTTCTTAAATTCTTATTCAGTTACAACTCGCTTATTTCTTATGTATGTCTGTATTTCTGACATACATGTATAATTTTAAAGCATATCTGTATTGTCTATAATATAGCTGTATTATTCAGATGTGCCTACAACCAGCTGTACTGTATATTCTCTAGCAACGAACTAACTGCATCATCTGTCTCTCTATCCTTTTTTTTAACCATTTTCTTTCAAACTTGAATTTAACAATACTACCTGAACTAGTATTTTTAAATACCAGAATGCCACATTACAAACATAAATTCTGTAGGTAATAATGGTGGCCGATGAGCCCTCACTCTATTACATGTACACGAGACTTTTTCTTTTGTGTGCCTCGGAATATCATTCCATCTTTTCTTAATCCCCTCCACCATTCTTCTAATAATGCCTACATTCTAGAAGGAAAGGCTCTCGTTAGAACCTTGCTTTGCCACTGTGGGGAGACCTTTTTTTACATGGATTCTATATTCTCTATTTGCAGATTTTCTTTTTTGTCATGTAAGCTATGAAGCATGTATTAAAAATTGGAGTTTGCAAAACAATACTGTATTATAATCCGCAATTTACAAACTGACTTGATCGGAAGGGTTAAAAAATTATCTCTTTGCAAAATGTTATTAAATGTTTCTTTGTCCTTGAAAATGATGTCTCCTTCTTGCTGGAGACAAGTCTCCCACATCAAATAATCTTAAAATAATCACGCAAATACGAGGCCCGCAATTACCGGCAGCTCTTCTAGGAAACATTCACATTTAATAGACCATCGTCCTTTACCAGGGGAATAGTTTTTTAATAAAGTCCCGGAAGTTGTAGGGCAATAAACTAAAGAGAAAAAGAGGTCAAAGACGACGCAGGTTCATTCAAGAGTGCTCTACCTCAGACAGACTGCAGCTTGTTAAATTCAATGACAATGCAAACCTTAGGGTTGCACAAGAGGAAACACAGTCCACTGCTAGTGAAGTTCAAAAGTTTGCGAGGCAGACACTTGGCAAATTAAATGTAATGTGTCAGCTTATGTGAAGTGCTTTATTCTCGTTACAAAAACACAGGATAAAGGGGCAGGGTTGAACTCCAGCAGGAAGCTTTGAAACGGGACTGTAGTCATACTGTAGCCCTCCCTAATAATGTCTCAGGAATGAAAACTAGTCTGGGGCAACACTACTGTAATACAGTTTCTTACCCTGAGCCGGTAGCTTGACACAACATTGGAGAAGAGAATGGTGAATGCGCTGGAAATTCTACCAGTTTTCAACAAATTCCAATGCAAAATGGTTTCAGATATTGGTAGTAATTCCAAAGATATCTAAAATTACTTTAATTTCAAATATACTTCTTATTAGTTTGTTTTATTTATTTTTTTCTTTTTTTATTCCGAAGGCTGTTTAAATAAGTACCCTTAGATCTGGTTTTACATTAGCATAGCCTCATCTGTATTTTAATCCTGCAACCTTAATATCCATTGGTTGTGAACTCTCATTAGACAGCAGCTTCCCAGCTAGGTGAAATCGAGACCCCAGAGAGCTGTAGTTATTTTAAAAGTGACCATGATTATTTTGTTTTCATATGAGCTTTTTTATTAATCAATATAATTATTACAAGATTTCTCATCACTGGCACATTGGGACACACTATATTATAAAAACACCTCTCAGCATGGACACAAAAGTGTTAATTACATTATGCAAGATACTGAATATGATTTGATATTGTAGTCTCTATTCTGTCCCATTATTGCTTAGATCTTGGTGTTCTGTTATTAAAACCAACAGCAATCTGAAACACATAATAAATATCACATCAATCTTTTAACAGAAATAAAGGACTGTAAATAGATCTCAATGTCTTTGCTCTGTCGACTTCTTCAAGAGTCTAGTAAAACAGTAATTATAATAAGAGGCTGTATTAGTGCCTAATAAATGACTAGGTGATCATTTTTAGAATGGAGTGGAACCTTTTAATGCAACCTGGTTTCATCGCACACAATAAGAGTCTTTTATTTATTTATGTCATGTGATCAGACTTAAAATAGAGCCAGGTATTCTGGCACTGAGTCAGCCTCTGCAATTGTCTGGTCTGCTTTTTAATGTATTACCAATGGTTAGTAATATGGTAGCCTTAATGCACCCATGCTGTAATAGCCATTACAACCCATCAAAGGATAAGCGGCGAGCCCGGACACCTCCTGTTTAGGAGGGGCTGGGGTCAGGGTCAGGGTCAGACTGAAACAGTTTCAGTGCAGGTATTGGTCTAGAATAAACTTGAGCAGAATGACTTCCTGCTCCAGTGTGGCTAAATTGTCATGGGAAGCACTTGTCCAAAGGGATACAGGCAGCCATGTACACCCATTCCCAAGGTAGAAAAAGTTAACTCTCATTAATACAAATTTCACATTGTCTTGAGTCAAATGAAAACTGTCAATTTTTATTGAAGTTGCAGTAACACTGAAATCGAGAGTCAGTTCCAGTACAGTGAAAATTATAATACATTTAATTCAGAGTGCTGTTTTGAAGATACAGGGTCAGTAGCTCCTGCAAATAATTAGGTGCTAATCCATTCAGGCCCTTGTAAGTAAACAGCAAAATCTTAAAATCAATTCTATACCTCACTGGAAGCCAATGTAAGAGGCCAAAACAGAGGTAATATGTTCACTTTAACTGGATTTATTCAGAATTTTAGCAGCGGTATTCTGAACAAGTTACAAGTGGGATACCACACGTTTTGGGACACCAGAAAAGGTGCATTACAATAATCAATTCTAGATGAAAGGCATGCATTAGTCTCTTGGCATCAGATACGGAAATAATTGGTCTAAGTTTGGCTATATTTCTCAAATGGTAAAAAGATAATATGAGTCTCAAATGATAGATCAGGACCAAAGGTGAACCCCAAACTCATAATTTCTAGTTTAAGTTTTGGTTAGAGACTGGAAGGGTGAAGCTCATATAATCCCATATTTCCTTTTAGTTGGTTTTGTGAGCCCACGAGCATAACCTCGATTTTATCTGAATTCAACATTAGAAAATTCAGTGGCATCCAATGCTTGATGTCTGTAAGGCAAGTAGCTAATAACACCCAGGCATTAGAAATTCCTGGGTTTAGGGACAAATATGACTGGGTATTATTAGCACAGCAATGATTTCCATTACATGAGAGTAGATGTTAAAACTTCATGCTGATTTGATCTCGGCTCTCGCCAAGATAAGCACCAGCTAAGACCTAGCTTTACAGTAAACTAATGTGATCCATCTGCATCTCCATTTGCTTGCGTTGCTTTCCATCTGATGCTGTAGATATGCTTCTGTCCGGCGTTGATTGCTGAAGTGTAATGCTGGCTCCAGTGATCAGCTTATTTTGCCTCCCCAGCACATCAGCACACACAATGGCTGCGATGCTGGCTCCGGGGATTAACCCAGTGCGGTCTCCCAAGCGCATCAGCATGACAACCATCTAGATTGTTTATTCTGTGTCTGTGGATAACGTAACCTAACAGTAGCATATATAATGAAAACAGCAAGGGACCTAGCATGGATCCCTGTGCAACACCACGGACAACTTCCGATAATGCTAATCTTACCTCCCCAACAGAGACGAACTAAAAGAGAAGATTTGAACCAGGATATGACAAGGCCAGACAACCCTACTGTGCTTTCAAGATGATTCAGTAGGATAGAATGGTTTAGCGTTTCTCAAACTGGGGGTCCCGACCCAAAAGGGGGTCGCAAGGCTATTGTAGAGGGGTCATATGATGACAAAAAACACTGACATAACTTTAGGATTAGAGCTTCTGGTTTTCAAACACCTGATACAAAAATGCAGTAAAAAAAAACTTTTTGTAAATGTTCACATTTCTCAATTACAGTAACACGTGCTTCTTAACTGTCTACATACCCCTGAAGAAGAGACTTTGAAAGTGGAACTTAAAGATGCAGACGTTATTTACAATTTAGAGGAGACTGCAAGTAGACTGTACTGATAGATGCTTTGTTCCATTTCTGATGGCAAAATTAAATCTTAATTTTGAATGACCATCTTGAAGCAGAAACACAAGTGACACAAATGACAGGTTTGCTGTTGATTTAAACACTTCTGCCTCAGTGGGTATACTATTATGTCATGGTTTCATTTTGTAATCTGGTTATTTATTTTACAGTTGAGATGTTTGGTAGAAATAAAAGTGCATTTTATATTACCTAAAAATAAAAATCAAAATAAAAAAACATATTCTTGAAAATCATTGCCACCCCACACACACTTTTAGAAAGGCTCTGGCTGTTGACTGCAGGCATAATGATTGCATGTCCATGCTTCAATTATAGTTCCTATGTAGTATGTCATTTCATATGTAACATACAGGGGTGGGGGTCATCAAAGCCTAAATATTTCCAAAGGAGGCCCATCAAAAAAAGTTTGAGAACCCCTGCTACAGTATCAAAGGCAGCATTAAGATTTAGAAGAATTCAAGCTGATGGAAAGCAAGTCAGAGTTTATCAGCAGATCATTCACAACTCTGACAAGCACCGTCTCGGTGCTATGTGCAGCACGAAAATCAAACTGAAACTTCTTGAATATACCATTAAGAGTTCAGTTTTTGTAACTGAATTGCAACAAATCTCTCTAGAACCTTATCTAAGAATGACGATGTTGGAGATTGGCTTATAGTTATTAAGGACTTTAGGGTTCACATTGTGTTTCTTTAGGCTTTACCACAGCTACCTTAAGTGCTTAGGGAACTGAACCTGAGGAAAACCATTTATAATTTTTTTAATGTGGATATTAATAACACCAAGAACATCTTTTAATAGCTTTGTAGGAATAGGATCAAGCGGGTATGTAGTAGCTCTCATATTTGAACTAGCTCTGTCATGTAGTGACTTTGGTATACAATTTATTTATATATAAATTAGTCTCTAGGCGCACTGTTTAAGAACGTCCAAATGTTAGTAACTGAGACATACCATAATAGTTCGGGGATATCATTTAGAACTCAAATTTCCTTGACAACAATTGACATCCACACAACGTGTCAGAATAACAAAACCATTGTTTATTTAAGGGAAAAAGGAGAGCACAACTAATCTAATATTACAGAAAGTCTATTGGTTAGAGATATTCGTGAATAGTAATATGCAGTTCATTGATTCCATAGTCAAACGATTACAACGACCATAACATCATTAGCATACATGGTTAATATACTAATATTGAATATGTCTTATCACACAAAGTGTCTACTTTGCATTAGTATTTTCAATACCCGTTTCTCGTTGTAATCAATTATGTAAATATGCACGAGAATTAATTCAGCTTCCCATTCAAAACGGAATCCAAGATTCCAGTACCTAATTTAGCAAATTTGTTTTACCATGTTAATTTAGTTTAGACGTGATGAATCAAACTAATAATATGTTATCAACCTCAATTGATTATATATTCAAATTATCTCAAATGGGGCAATGATGAAATTCTCTGCATTTACAAGGCAGCTCCTTTTGAGTTGCACATTTACAAATACATTTCTTACACACGCTAAAACAGGAAGTTATATTCTATTTCTAGAACAGTTTCCACTTGATAGCATTTGCTTCATTTACTTTCTCGAGTCATAAAGTATTTAATATTAGACATGTTGAATACTTATCGATTTCCATATACAGAAGCCAATCTATGTTGATGAATACTGCAGGTCTCCAGATCCACAGTTCCAATGTAGACAGTACTTTGCCGTATGCATTGTATTGCGAGGCTCGCAATAACCAATAGTTCCTTTTCAAATGAAGATCAGCTTGTTGATCTCCAAGGCTTGCAACTTTGTTGTTGGCAGTTTTCCCAGTGGGAATACAGTGGCTTGCGAAAGTATTGACCCCCCTTGGCATTTTCCCTATTTTGTTGCTTTACAACTTGGAATTAAAATGGATTTTTTGGGGGTTTGTATCATTTGATTTACACAACATGCCTACCACTTTGAAGATGCAAAATATTTTTTATTGTGAAACAAACAAGAAATAAGACAAAAAAACAGAAAACTTGAGCGTGCATAAGTATTCACCCCCCCAAAGTCAATACTTTGTAGAGCCACCTTTTGCAGCAATTACAGCTGCAAGTCTCTTGGGGTATGTATCTATAAGCTTGGCACATCTAGCCACTGGGATTTTTGCCCATTCTTCAAGGCAAAACTGCTCCAGCTCCTTCAAGTTGGATGGGTTCCGCTGGTGTACAGCAATCTTTAAGTCATACCACAGATTCTTAATTGGATTGAGGTCTGGGCTTTGACTAGGCCATTCCAAGACATTTAAATGTTTCCCCTTAAACCACTCGAGTGTTGCTTTAGCAGTAGGCTTAGGGTCATTGTCCTGTCCCAGTCTCAAATCTCTGGAAGACTGAAAAAGGTTTCCCTCAAGAATTTCCCTGTATTTAGCGCCATCCGTCATTCCTTCAATTCTGACCAGTTTCCCAGTCCCTGCTGAAGAAAAACATCCCCACAGCATGATGCTGCCACCACCATGCCTCACTGTGGGGATGGTGTTCTCGGGGTGTTGAGAGGTGTTGGGTTTGTGCCAGACATAGCGATTTCCTTGATGGCCAAAAAGCACAATTTTAGTTTCATCTGACCAGAGTACCTTCTTCCATGTGTTTGGGGAGTCTCCCACATGCATTTTGGCAGATACCAAACATGTTTGCTTATTTTTTTCTTTAAGCAATGGCTTTTTTCTGGCCACTCTTCCGTAAAGCCCAGCTCTGTGGAGTGTACGGCTTAAAGTGGTCCTATGGACAGATACTCCAATCTCCGCTGTGGAGCTTTGCAGCTCCTTCAGGGTTATCTTTGGTCTCTTTGTTGCCTCTCTGAGTAATGCCCTCCTTGCCTGGTCCGTGAGTTTTGGTGGGTGGCCCTCTCTTGCCAGGTTTGTTGTACACAAGAGTACACAGAACTGCAAACGCAAGTCAAAAAGGAAGTTAGAAAGGCCAAGAGAGAAATAGAAATGAACATTGCTAAGGGAGCTAAAACCAATTCCAAAATGTTTTTCCAATATTACAACAGCAAGAGAACATTCAAAGAGGAGATTAAATGTTTAAGAGATACAAATGGCAAAATCGTAGAGGAAGAAAAAAAAATAGCAAATATGTTAAATGATTACTTTTCACAAGTTTTTACAAGAAGATACTGACAACATGCCCCACATGTCATCCAGTTCCTATCCAGTTTTAAATAACTTTAGCATAACTGAGGCAGAAGTGTTAAAGGGACTAGGAGCTCTTAAAATAAACAAATCCCCTGGGCCGGATGAGATCCTCCCAGTAGTACTCAAAGAAATGAAAGAAGTAATTTACAAACCGCTAACCAAGATCATGCAGCAGTCTCTTGACACAGGGGTGGTACCGACAGACTGGAAAATTGCAAACGTAATACCGATCCACAAAAAGGGAAACAAAACTGAACCAGGTAACTACAGACCAGTAAGCCTGACTTCTATTATATGCAAACTTATGGAAACTATAATAAGATCCAAAATGGAAAATTACCTTTATGGTAACAGGGTACTGGGAGACAGTCAACATGGTTTTAGGAAAGGGAGATCGTGCCTAACTAACTTGCTTGATTTTTTTGAGGATGCAACATCGATAATGGATAATTGCAAAGCATATGACATGGTTTATTTAGATTTCCAGAAAGCTTTTGACAAAGTCCCGCACAAAAGATTAATTCTCAAACTGAACGCAGTTGGGATTCAAGGAAACGCATGTACATGGATTAAGGAGTGGTTAACATGTAGAAAACAGAAAGTACTGATTAGAGGAAAAACCTCAGAATGGAGTGTGGTAACCAGTGGTGTACCACAGGGATCAGTATTAGGTCCTCTGCTATTCCTAATCTACATTAATGATTTAGATTCTGGTATAGTAAGCAAACTTGTTAAATTTGCAGACGACACAAAAGTAGGAGGAGTGGCAAACACTGTTGCAGCAGCAAAGGTCATTCAAAATGATCTAGACAAGATTCAGAACTGGGCAGACACATGGCAAATGACATTTAATAGAGAAAAGTGTAAGGTACTGCACGCAGGAAATAAAAATGTACATTTTTGTACTTAGTTCAGCTAATGCATTGCAATTGAAAAGTTATACAGTTTGTAAGTGTTTGTGTGTCGATTCTCTTGCAATCTTCCAAAAACATAACTAACGGCTTCGCTTCAGTTTGTTTCGTGCAGATACGTGGAAACAAAGATCCACTTTCTGATTAATGCAGTATCCCGCTTACTGATCCAGTCTCTCGTAGGACAGACGGCAGGGCCCTTCCTCAGAAGATGATTCTAGCCATTATTCAGAACATTGGTTCTTCCTTGCCTTCGGTGAATTCGATTTACGACAAGGACTATTTCTCGTCTTAGTATCAATGTACTCAGAATTGACTGGAAGTTGCCCACAGCAAAACACTACTGGCACCAAAATGACTCATTCAGTGACAGGTAGAGATAAAACACTTGTCCAGCAATTACTTTATGACTCTTTCTAAAAACATTATTTGTCAGTGGGGCAGTTTGAAACCAGACCAAGAAGACACAGAGAATGGTTTAAGATCCCCTCTGTATATTCCAATTCTGTTACATTCATACACAGAATAATATGATAACCCCCCTTCTGACGCTACAGTCAGTTCCTGCAAAGTAACCAAAGAAAAAGTCCCCATAGTAGCCTTAATAGGTGTAATTGGTAAAATTGTGCTGGAGTCCTCCTTAACCTTTAGCGGTCCATTTATTCATGTGCATCAGGTCCAATTTATTTTCACACATGCTGTTTATTTTACACACTCTGTTTAAAATATTTTTTCAGAGTAAAACAGGTTTAAAAGGCACTGCATAGCAAAGGACACTCTGTACTGCATCTCCAGCCAAGCCCCACCCCTTGTTCACTATATTTTTTTCACATACCTCTTCATAGTCATGCATACTGATAAATCCTCTCCTGATCACTCGTTGTATCACCAAACACCTCATATTTTATTACTATAAAATAATGTCAAAACGCTCTGTAAATGTCTGTAATATTCTTTGAGCGCTGGATGCGGAAGCAACTATCTTCTTTGACTGTGTCCATGCTATCTCTGTGGTGCAGGGGCTATGTGTATTTTTTCAGATACACCCCTTTTTTTGGCTTATCTTGGCTCTTATAGGTCTCACTCGGCTATTGATAGGTTTTCTCGGCTTTAACAGAGAAAAAACAACTAGAGACCTGTGTTTTTAAAGAAATGTAAGAAGTCTTTGCAGCTGTGAGAGGAGCCAATGTCAAGAGTAGGACTATTAGGAGGAAGGATTAATTTATTTGTCTAGGGTAGCAAAAATAAATCTAAGATTATTTATATTTGTTTCAATTACATTAGAATAATATGATGATCTAGCCAATGCCAGAGCCTTCCTATATTTAACCAGGTGGCCCTTCCGAGCGATATAATGAACATGCAGTTTAGATTCCTGCCATCTCTGTTCTAGTTTACGACCCTCATATTTCATTTTATGAGTTGACCTTTTTTTAAAAGACACTCTCCAAGTTTTGATTGGCACTACAGTATCTAAGATACCAGTCAAGGTGTTGTTGTAGGTATTAACCAGCTCATCTACTGATAAGGACTCAGAGAGTGGTAATGAGCTCAATACATCAGATTATTCTATTGTTTATTGTTCTTTGTTTGCATTTTATTCTTAGGTTTGGAATAAATGTAATTCAGTAGATAAAACGTTCCTTCTCCTTCCTGGTACCTGACCATTTCATGCATTGTTCAGACTAACAAACAGACCAGCAGTTATCAGACCATTGAACCTACAGAAAAGGTACCAGCAGTTATCTATTTGAAATATTTGCAAATCCTAAAACGAAAACCAAAACATTTTCAGCACAGAATGGTGAACTAGTGATACAGTTAACAGGGCTAATAAGAGACAAGTGAATGGAATCTAAAGCACTGTTTAGCACTGATTCAGTCTGTATTGTTTAAGTGATTGAAAGTAACAAGCACTGTATCCTGCCATTCACAGTCTCTGCTGTAGCTGATTGATTAGTTGTGATTCCTGAATCAGCTGCTAGGCGCATCCCGACGGAGCATCTCGTTGGGTGCTCCCAAGACCATCTCTAGGCCGCAAGCTGCCAATAGTGTAGTGAGCAGCCAAGAGACTTTGTTTTATGAAATCTCTAAGAGATCACTGAGTGTTAAACCCAGTGCTAAGATGGGCTTAGCTGAGTGGGTGACAGAGGGGGGTGATGCTGGGATGCCAGAATTGCTGTTGAGCCCTCTTAAGGTGTCGCAGGCTAGTCATCAAAACACCAAGGATGGAAGGTTACCACTTGAAGACCCCAGAGATGTACCCTACTTAGCTCAATCCAGACGGTTGTCATGCTGATGCGCTGGGGAGACCGCACTGTGGTTGATCACCGGAGCCAGCATCGCAGCCGTTGTGTGTGCTGATGCGCTGAGGAGGCAAAATAAGCTGATCTCTGGAGCCAGCATTACACTTCAGCCAACAACACCAGGCAGAAAGATATCTACATCATCAGATGGAAAGAAACTCAAATGGATGGAGATGCAGATGGATCACATGAGTTTACTGTAAAGTTATGTTTTAGTTGGTGCAGAGTTTAAATCAGCATGAATTTTCAACACCTACTTTCATGTAATGGAAATCATATCTGTAAAGGAAAATGACAGGGATTTTAATCCCAGTGAAAGTATTTTATTTATTTTTTTTACTGTTAGATGTTTTTTCCAGTGTTTTCTTTATACCACTGTGTATAGTGACCTGTTGCTTACCATCTGGTAATGTCACATGCACCCGCACACCCTATAACACTGAAACAAGTTGCTCTATTTTTAAGTGCAAATGCAAAATTCAAATAATTTTTATTTTAAAAGCAAGAAACTTCAGAAGTCTAGCTGCTCGTTCCTGTTACAATTATAAAATGGTATTAACAGAATAATGATGTCTTTTACACTATCACGATATAGCCTGGAACTTATATATATATATATATATATATATATATATATATATATATATTATATATATATATATATATACACACACACACACACACACACACACACACACACACACACACACACAGTGAACTCCAAAAGTATTTGGACATTGACACATTTTTTGTTTATTTTGGCTCATTATTCTGTACTCTGGCTTTGAAATGATACAATGACGATGCGGTTAAAGTGCAGACTGTCAGCTTTACTTTGAGGATATTTTCATCCATATCAGATGAACCGTTTAGAAATTACAGCACGTTTTGTATATAGTCCCCCCCCCCCCCCCCCCCCCCCCCCCCCCATTTTAGGGTACCAAACGTATTTGGACAATTGGCTTCACAGCAGAACTTCAGAGGGTACACCACAAGATGCAAACCATTAGTGAGCCTCTAGAACTGAATGGGCAGGTTATAGTTTGATAAAAAAGTACCTAAAAGAGCATGTAAAGGTCTGGAACAAAGTCTTATGGACAGATGAGATGAAGATTAACCTATACCAGAGTGATGGAAAGAGGAAAGTATAGAGAAAAAAAGCAACTGCTATTGATCCAAAGTATACCACCAAATCTGTGAAACATGGTGGACATAGTGTTATGGCTTGGGCATGTATGGTTGCATACTGGAACTGGCTTACTTGTCTACATTGATGATGTGACTGCTGACAGCAGCAGCAGGATGAATTCTGAAGTGTACAGAAACATCTTGTCTGCTCAGATACAAACAAATGCCTCCAAACTCATTGGACAGCACTTCATCATGCAGGACAACAACCCCAAACAATGCCATAGCAACCAAGGAGTTTTTCAGGACCAAAAAGTGGAAAATTCTTGACTGGCCAAGTCAATCACCCGGTTTGAATTCAACTGAGCATGCATTTCACATGCTGAAGACAAGACTGAAGGCAAAATTCCCCCAAAACAAACAGGAACTGAAGACGGCTGCAGTACAGGCCTGGCAGAGCATCACCAGGGAAGATACCCAGCGTCTGATGATGTCTATGGGTCGCAGACTTAAGGCAATCATTGCATGTAAAGGATATGCGACCAAGTACTAAATACTTTTGGTACTTTAAGATGGGGGGACTGTGTACAAAATATGTTGTAATTTCTAAACGGTTCATCCGATATGGAAATACTCTCAAATTAAAGCTGACACTCTGCACTTTAACCTCATAGTCATTGTATCATTTCAAATCCAAAGTGCTGGAATACAGAGCAAAAACAACAAAAAATGTATCACTGCCCAAATACTTTTTTATTTTACTATATATATATATATATATATATATATATATATATATATATATATATATATATATATATATAGTGACAAATTGGCTGCTTTACCACAGTTCGTGACCCTTCCATCATTAATGTGTGTTGAAAAAAAAAAATAGCATGTATGTTTATATATTTAGTACAATTCATCAGCAGGTCACAGAATATGTGCAGATTGAACACTGACGTATTAGCATAAAAGAAGAAAAAACTAAATTGTTTTGTTTGCAGTGAAATGAATGAAATAATTAATTAAAAATAATTGTTAAAACAGAGTAAAATAGTGATTTTTGTGATTCATCATGTGCTTTTTTGTGACCTTGTTGGGCATTGGACAGTGCCTTGAAGAGTTGTGCAGAGCTTCCTATGATCTCATTCCTTGCGCTCAGCTAATCCTTATAAATGGACTGAGGTAGGGAGACTCCTCCACAAAGCACTTTACAATGAAATGCTGCACAGTGTGAGATTGTTTATTGGGGTAAACGCAATGAGGATCAGTAAAATCTTTTTTTTGAAGATATGCTTTAAACTAAATAGAAATGGAAATATATTTGTAAACAAAAGGTGATCTTTTTATTCAAATACAATCCCGTATGTGTACATCTCATATTAAGTCAAGCCCCTGATTCCTCTAAAATATATAAGCCATGGTTTTATTTTAATTTAGCTAATCAAAGCAAGTTATGATTATCTCAGTTGATTTCCTGTGTTCCAGTGGTCAGTATTATTTTAATAAAATTAGCATGCTTATGCTCCAGTTATACCATTCCTAAAATGTAATAATGTAAGCTGTATCTAATAATAAATAATTCTCTTTACAAGGCTTTTAATACTTAATTTTTTTCCACTGATGTCTTTTTCATTGCATTGTCTGAAGTAGATTTCTATATCTGATGTTGTCCCTCAGTTAGGGTTGTAGATGATTTTCATAAGGTTTATAAATATGGTTTGCCATACCTCTCTATTCTTTACAATGTCTACCTATGCATTACCATGCTTTTACTGTGCTTTATTACACTTTGCTATGCTTTTACTATGGGAACTTTTATAAGGGCAGTAAATTATATAGTCTCCTTACATAATCAGAGAGAATGGTCATTCCCTTTAGTGGACGGTTAATTCAGATTAGATTGTCATTTAATAGCTTTGTTTTTTCCTATTAAGCTTGTGAGCAAGACGGAAACCATTTGTATTGTGTGCTTGTATTAAAGGATTATTCATTGAGAGAACAGTTTCCACAAGCAGAGAGGAGAAACCTGTTGTTAACTCCTTCCTAGCACTTCTCATAAACAAGTGAATTCAGGTGGGAGTAGGGTTCATTATGAATTTAAATGTAGTGCTCCCCTTACAGCTCTGCTCCCTCTGCCATTAAGTCTCGAGCCTGACTCAAGCAGAGATTCAAAATTGGGTTGAGTTGTGTCAAAGTGTGTATTAAAATCACCAAGCTCATTTCACTTGTGATATAAGCCATTTTCAAACCCCAGTGATAAGCACATACATTCACTTTGTGCACAACCTAACCCTTTGTAGAATAAGATTTCTTGAAATGTGAACACTTTAGCGGCTCACCGTTTGCCCTGATCACAGCATTGACATGACGTGGCACAGCCTTGACACGACGTGGCACAGCCTCCACAGGGTGCTGGTAGATGTCTCAAAGGTGGAGTTAAACGCACAAGGAAACAAACAGGCAAATAAAAAGGTAAATGTGTGGGATCATCTTTCGTACTTTGTCTGACAATAAATTGCACAGGAAATCCCCAGTCTGCACCCATATAGGGACCCACTCTGCCTATGACAATCACACAGGAAATCCCAATTTTTTGTTTTATTTTATCTTACTGATTTTACAACTCCTAACAATTGTGTATGTTATGGGAGACATCTGAAATCAAATGAGGCATATTATAAACAAGTGATATTTCACAAACTTCAGCAGTTAAAGGGAAAAAATGAGCTACGAGCCAGACACAGAGAGAAATGCTAAAAAAAATCTAAAATTATACCCACCCTTAAAGCCTACCATGGCATGTTTGCACAGTAATTTTGCACTTTCACTGTGCTTTTTAAAATGGTTATATTATATATTTACCATGCAGTAGCTTGTTATGGCTCTGTACTTTACACTGCATACCTATGCTTTACCAGGTTTTCACTGTATTACACCTTGCTATCTGTTTACTGTTGGAAACTTTTATAAGCCCACACAGAAAGAACACATATTATCTATATATTATAAATATGTGCAATGTAACCATTTTATAGGATACATATATGCATCACATATATGTATATTGATGTACATATATTCTTAATATGTTTTTAAATATAAGCTAACTAGGAATATGCATGACCAAAATGTTAATGGGTCTGCAGTCAGTAGCTATCAACCGGTTATAGTATCATACTTGGGTTGATTCTTGATACAGGATCCCAAGTAACTTTATTATGTGAAAGCCTGTATTATTCAACACTTCAAACATCGGAAAATTGGAGATGTAAAAGATATTGAGTGGTTGACATTACGCATCGCAAATGGACTTAAGATTCCTTATGTGGGACATGTGATAGCAGATTTTTAGATGGGTGGAGTTAACATTCCTGCACAAGGGGTGGTCGCCGTGAGTGATGGGTGTTTGGGTTCCAGACAGGCTATCCTGGGGATGAACGTTATCTCGGCATGTTGGGAAGAACTGTTTGTGCGTAAAGTTGGTAACCCTTTGTTTTTTACCTCTCAGTCTTGTTCAACAGAGAGAGCGTGCCACGGCCTGGTCTAGTGGGTACTGTGCGTTTGGAATCTCGACACTCAGTGACTATACCACCCAAAGTCAGTTGATGGTGTGGGCAAAGGTTGCGAATAGCCTTGGAAGTTAAAGCTATTGTGCCCTAGTGGAACCTGGACTGGAAAAGGGAGAGGTGGGCAGAATATTGGATGTGGTGAAGCAAGGAAGAAACTCTCTTAGGGCGGGCAACCTGAGCAGACATCCAGTAGTGATTCAGTTCCAAAGATTAGAAACCATGTCTACAGTCGACTATAGAGATGTGAGACATGATCAAAATTTAACACTGAATGAATTAAGCCTGGGGGTTGTGTAAGTGAATGTGTTACATTGGACTGATGAAGAACCTACAGAAGAGGTGAGTGCTTTGGAACATCTCTCTTCACAGGGAGAAGGATTGAACCTGGACCAGCGAGAACAGTGACATGCACTTCTTAACAAGTGGCAACATCCTATGAATGGTCAAACGTGGTCCACCATCAGATCCCCATGGGGAGCATTGCACCTACATTGTAGAAGGAAATCCGAACCCTTTTACAAGGTATGTTGAATCCAGGATTGGTGAAGGAGAGCAGTAGCCCTTGGGCAGCCCTGATTATCTTAGTATGAAATAAAGACATTGTAGAGATTTTGTGTTGACTGCAGGTCATTGAATATGATCACTCAAAGATGCCCACCCCCCTAGATTTAAGACTACTTTAACTAGCCTGACTCAGGCAGAATGGTATTCTACGCTCAATATGGCAAGTGGCTATTGGAAGGTAGAAGTTGACCCAGTTAGCTGATGCAGCATTGTCTGGGGGTCAAGTGTCTGAATCTGTGCTTATTTATCTGGGCAATATACTGTAATTGTCTATTCTTCTGACTTTTCAGCATCTCTACATCTCCTGGAGGCAGTATTTGAGATTCTATGGAAATATGGACTAAAACTGCAGCCAGAAAAATACCAGCTATTCCAACATCAGGTAAAGTTTCTTGGCCATGTCGTCAGTTCAGGAGGAGTTACCCCAACCTAGATAAACTCAATTTACCATGTACATAGATAATAATTCCTTTGTACATTCTTCTACAGCAAAGTTAAGGGCCATTGAATAGAAATGGGAAGCCCAGTTAGCAAATGACCAATTTAAGAACGAGTACTGTCCAGGTTGAGAAAATACTAACACTGATATATTGTCCAGTATGTCCCCAGCAATGGAGAATAGGTTGCCAGTCATCCCCGCAACCAATCCAGGCCGACCGTTATTGATCCTGTATGCCGCCAATGAGAGGCTTTAGTGTTGGATGTAGAGGAACGAGCAGACCAGGTGTGGGGCTGGAACCCAGACCGATGGAGGAAGTTGCAGGATAGGATCCCGCCCTGCAATCAATAAAGACCTACTTACAACTGGCTAGTCTCCTATGGCTGATGAATAGAGGGAAGAACTAGCTTTAATTGACACCTATGACTGTCGAAGCTGGAGGGTAAGGTCCTATTAGTTCCTATAGTAAGTGTCCCACTTGAGTTTGTTGCTGTTGATTTTCTGACTTTGAGTCGACCAACTGATCAATATCCAAATCTGTTAGTAATTACAGATTTGTTTCCTAAATTTGCTTGGGTAGTGCCTACTTGAGATCAGACAGCACTTACGACAGCTAGAGTGCTGTGGCACCAAGTCAACCAGCCTTTTGATTGTCCTGAAAATAGGCATGGGACGGTATAATATTTGCACGGAATAATAACCGTTAAAAAAAATAGCGTGGTAACCTTAATATCATGGTATAAAGTACATCATGCAAGTTATAAAATAAAGGCTTAAATGGGACTATTGTAAATCACTTAAATTATTGTAATTCACAGAAATAAAACCAACAAATCACACTTCCCGTCATGGAATGATTTAAACATTTGGTGTGTATTTTACTATGCCAAATAACTTAGTACGTTTCTTTTTTATAAAGACAAAAAAAGTTGTACACTCTCAATGTTATACTACAACAGTATTAAGATCTATTATTTGCTCTAAGTGGTGTGGTGCTGTAGTTTGTTAAAAAAATTTAACGTATGAAATTAAATAAATAAATAAATAAATACATACATACTTTGTTTAGCTAATGGTAAATAGAATTGGGAAATTATTGGTCTTATTGCTAAAACACAACCATATACCACAGGTTATTATTTAAGAGCAGAGATTAGTTGTTTATTCTTTCAACAGGATGTATAGCAAAAAAAATTAAAAATTTTTAATACTAAAACGTGTTATTGGATTTATAGCTACACGTGACGACATTGCGCAAGTTTCCAACGATTGTTGCACATGTGGAATTTGTAAAAAAAAGATGTTTTCACTTACCTAAGAAAACTGGAATACGGTTATAAATTGTTTAAACAAAACTACGTTGATAATAAGCGGGCTATTTTTAAGTGCTAATTTTAATTGAGACATTGGTCATATTCTTATGGTGCAGATTTCCGCAGCTCTGCACAGTGTTGCACAGAATTGCAGAGATGTGCTGTAGACAGCACTCAACACCCACATACAGTGGCTCTCAAAAGTATTCAGCCTCCTTGGACTTTTTCACATTTTGTTGTGTTACTACCATGAATCAAAATGGATTTAATTAGGAGTTTTTGCCACTGATCAACACAAAAAAGTCCATAATGTCAAAGTGAAAAATAAAATCTACAAATTCAGAAAGAAAGGTCACTCTTTCTGTTCTCCGGAAATCTGGAAGCGTATCACAGTAGTTTCATCTTCCAGTTTTCTTTGATCAATATCATTTTGCTTGTCTCATCAATGTCTCTGCTTGGCTGTTTGGTCGATCAGTTCGCATTCAGCTTCTTGTTCCTGCTTTCTGGTTGCCTTGTGTTTTAATATTGTATTATAATATTGTAACCTTAACTTATAAAGTTTAGAGGAGTCTGTGCTGCTGCATGAAGTATACTGTTGAGTGAACGAATGGCAAGAGCAATATTGATGAGAGCTGAGTTGTTGTGACATACGAAAATGTATTTATTTATATTAAAATCCATTATTTGGCTGTGTCCTGTACTTCATTTTAATTGATATATGGTATGAGTTTAAGATTTGCATTGCTTTATTTGGGTAAATTAGCTAAGGAAATGTACTGAATTGATTTCAATTGGCATTTTGTTTTATTTATTAACTAGAGTAATTTGATATTGCATTTTAATAATATTATATTGTATATGGCTAGGTGTGTTTTTCGTTAATATCATTTAACTGTTAATGTTAACTGTGTGAAATTCAAGGGGTATGTAACAGGACTTTGCTAGATCCTAATTTCACCTGTCTATCATCATTGACTCCCTATTTAAACCCAGTCACAGCTAGGTTCTTTCACCTGCGTTAGCTTTTTTGCATACGCTGCAGGATACCTCCCTGCTGGATTCTCCTCAAAATATCTAATGTCAGAAGACCCGTCAGGTTAAGGGACTGGATCCAGGACAATGCTGGGCTGGAGGTCCAGTCCATGCCCATAGCCATCCGGGTCCTGTGGCTGATGTACAGGGTGTACGAGAGGGAACACACCCCAAACTCCCTGGAGGAAGCTATAAATAGAACATCAGCCCAGGTAACAGGGTCTCGCGAGAGTCCATCGCCCAGATGGGGGGACCACATGAGTCCAGCGCCCAGACTGGGGGACTGCGGGGATTCAAAGCCTGAGAGCGAACTGTTCCCACTTCCACCAGCAGAGGGTGAGTGCCTGCTTGTATCACTTCCCCTACCGTCACCACCTGGAGGAGAGGAGCAGGTGCTTCCTCTGCCTCCATCACCTTCCCCTGCAAGTGAGGGAGAGCCTCACCAGTCCCCTGCAAATGAGGGAGAGTCGCAACAGTCCCCTGCAAGAGAGAGCCACACCAGTCCCCTGTAATAAGGGTAGACTACACGTCGCTCCCACCTCCGTCGCCAGGAGACTACACGCCTCCGCCACCTTCACCAGCAGGAGACTACATGCCTCTGCAACCTCCATCGGCAGGAGCAGAGCAACAGGAGCTGCCTCTGCCTCCGCCACCTCCACCAGCAGAGGGTGAATGCCTGCTGGGTTCCTGTCCACCAACAGAGGATGAATGTCTGCTGGTATCTCTTCCCCCACCATCACGAGGAGAGGAGCAGGAGCTGCCTCTCCCTGCACCAGAAGGACCAGAAATAGATGCTGGCGGTCCTCAGCAGCCATTGCATAAGCTGCTGAGGGAAGCACTGGAAAGAACCACCCAGCCGCAGTGGTCGAGAAAAGGGCCAACACCCGTACTCCAGCTTGTCCTGAATCCCTGCCTCGCTTCGCCCAAAGATGCCTGCCTCGCTTCGCCCAAGGATGTCTGCTTGGCATCGCCTGGGGTTGCCTGTTGCTCCGCATCGCCTGGGATTGCCAGCCGTTCCGCCTCACCTGGGGTTGCCAGTCGCTCCGCATCACCTGGGGTCGCTGGAAATGCTTTGCTGGGGGTTGCAGTCAGTTCTGCTTGGCCGCAGGGGTCAGTGTGGCCAGAGCCCCAGAAGGAGCTGCCAGCTATGAAAAAGGGGGGAGAGGTCAGGAGACCACATTCTCCACAGCAGTTTCGCTGCCAGAGATCTTGGGGGAGGTCTGGAGACCACCAACCCCTGCAGCTTTTCTGCTGCTCCACTTGCCCCGGCTGAAGGAATCAGTCTGGGAGCTGTCAACACGTCTGCTGACAGCTGCACCACTGGCAGCATTTCCGCTGTCAGTAGTACAGCGGGATGAGAAATTTTCCCCACTGTCAGCATGTCTGCTGACAGCATGGCCAATAGCAGCCTGGCTACTGGCATCATTGCCGCCCATCAACCCCTTAAAGTCCCTGTTCTTGGCCCAGGACTTTCAGCAAGACTTTTGGGATTTTAAGGGGGGAGGTG
The DNA here is from genome assembly GCF_017654505.1 of Polyodon spathula. NCBI lineage: Eukaryota > Metazoa > Chordata > Actinopteri > Acipenseriformes > Polyodontidae > Polyodon > Polyodon spathula. The sequence goes on from NC_054546.1 coordinate 23,149,631, forward strand.
GCCATTGAGGCCATGTGTGCTTTGCACAAGGAGGTGTATATATGGCAAAGTGCCCTCCCCTGTGTGTATTTTGTGTTGAATGCTGCGTGTTAATGTTGGTGTATATTCATTGGTACACAGGATATAAACAGGTCTGTGTACCACAAGTGTTTAAAATGTATATTTGTATTTAGGCACAAGGATTGCACAGCACGTACAAGTAAAAAGTAATAATATGTGAGCAAGGAGAATTGCACTTTATTAATTCACATGCAGTTGTACCGTGACTCCAATTAATTGATTGATTAACAATCGAGTCTCAGTACCTCTGCATAAAAGCAGCATGTTTTCACTCACTCGGGGTTGTGTGTTTGGCGAGTTGAGAACGGGATTGGAGACAGAGGTAACAACAATAATAAGAATAGTTAGTTCAAATATCAGCTCACCGTGTTTGTCTGTGTAGTCCATTTTGTTTATCTCAATTTGGTGAAAGTGCCGTGTCCTGTGTTTTGTTTGTCTTACAACCTTTTATTTTCTGTCTGTTTCATTAGTAAATGCTGAGCAAAACCAATAGCTCAGCTTCACCAAACTCCACCTCTCTGTTGTTTATTTGTTGGTTCCCGGTTCTGGTCTGATGTCACCCACTACAGCTATCTTCATGCCACGTGGTGTCATCGTGGGATTATCAGTGCCCCCTAGACGCAGACCAGAGCAGGAACCGCAGTTTTTTTGGGAAAAAAAATGGAAGGCTGGAGAGACGGCTGCACTGGCCTAGAGGAGCTCCTCGGCCGTCTGGAGGACCAAGGTTAGTGCTTCGCCTGCGGGGTGTACGGGCACATGGTGGTTGTCTGCTCCTTCCAGGAAGAGGAGGAGGAACCAGCCCAAGAGAGGAAGGTGGGGAGAAGGAGCAGGAAGAGAAGGGGGAGAGGAAAGCTGCAACAGCAAGAGGAGGTCGGAGACGATGGCTTGAAGGTTTTTTATGTTATGTGTTCGGTGATGGAGAACAGGATTACAAACGGAGGCAATAATAATAATAATAATAGTTAAAAATATCAGCTCACCATGTTTGTTTAGTGTTAATCCGTTTTGTTTGTCTCTTTAATTTGGCGAATGTGCCATGTCCTGTGTTTTTGTTTGTCTTGCAACCTTTTATTTTCTGTCCATCTGTTCATTATTAAATGCTGAGTGAGACCATTCGCTCAGCTTCACCAAACTCCACCTCTATTTCCTGGTTCCTGTTTCTGGTCTGAATGTCCCCCACTCCAGCTGTCTTTGTGACAGCATCCCACTTTAATTTTGCAATTTACATTATTCCCAACGCAGAACATTCATATCGCACCTTCTCGCTCTCGCCCCAACTGCAGAAACCTGGATTCGCCCCGAGAGCAGGTCTGTGCTTTCCGGCCCCGAGAGCAGGTCTGTGTCCCTCCTGCTCCGAGAGCAGGTCTGTGTCCCTTCGGCCCCGAGAGCAGGTCTGTGCTTTCCGGCACCTAGAGCAGGTCTGTGTCCCTTCTGTTCTGAGAGCAGGTCTGTGTCCCCCCTGCCCCGAGAACAGGTCTGCGTCCCTTCTGCCCCGAGAGCAGGTCTGTGCTCTCCTGCCCTGAGGCCACGTATATCAGTATTGTCGCTCAAATGTCTAATGTAACAATCTTTCGGTTTCCAGTCAACATGGTAAAGAGAAAAAGAGGACAGAGCAAAACAAACTGAGGAGGTGATCCTGTGCTGAGGTAAGTTGTAAACAGCATTCCCTCCAAGGCAAAAATGCGGCAATTTTTTGCAGTAACTGGCAACAACCTTCACACTCAGTTTACTAAATTTTGCAAGTTATTATCATAAATATCAAGCTCATTTGAGACTCCAGTCTCTCGAGGTAAACCTATTATTTTTAGACCATTCTTACAAAGCATTAACATAAGCATATGCATGGCTGTCTTGCAGCTGATTCTCATTCTCTGATGGACAGCAATGGACTAAGTGATGTCTATAAACATTAGAACAGGTTTGAAGTGTCTTCAGGTGCTTTACATATTATTACAGCAACAAGAGTATGATTTGAAAAAAAAAAGAATTATAGTATTATTTATTACATTTACTTATTTTAACTAGCAACATTATATTTATGTTCAAATGCTACATTTAATTATTAATATTGCTAAAAACTGGGAACAAATGGAACTCGTCATTTTTGAAAAAACAGAATTTGGTATTCCCAAGAATGGAACAATTAGTAGCCCTGAAGATAGCCAGTGTTTTATTAGAAGCAATTTTATGCAGGCCACCAGTTAAGCATGCAGTCTATATCTATAAGAACAACCAACAGGGCTGCATAGGATCAGAGGATGATTCCAAATCAGAGGCAGAGCCACAACAAATGTCTTGTTTAAATTTAAAGTAAAATGTAAAATTGTTGAGATACTTGTGTTGGACTAATTGTTTCAAAATTGTATATGCAACAAAAATATATTAAATGGGTTAATGCGTGGCCGAAGGTTTCTCACTGATAATTTACCCTCTCAGTCAAAATGGCAAGTTTCTCAGTATCTAAAAAGTTTAGAGGGAATGCTGGTTGTAAAGTTTATTTTTTCATATTAAAATAATTGAAAATTAATGGTCAGCCACTGTTATAGGTGTAACTAAATAGAAATTAAATATGTATTGATTTATTCGTTGCCTGCAGTTACATAAATAAATTTGAAAAGACTGGATACCTACCTATTATTCAAATGACCAACACAGCTTAAATATTGTCAGTGGATGACCTTTGCTTTGTTACATTTTTAAAATGAAATTAATTGTTATTAATGTGTAAAGCTGGGTGGTTATGTTGATGGTTCTTCCACCTGAACCAGACCAACGAGCCTGAGGACGGGACCCCACTGCAATTCACATCAATGGAGAGCGAGGTCGACCCCCAGCATGGCAAGAGAAGAGCACCCCTCCCCATTGCCAAACCCTCTCACCCCATGTGTTACCGGTGCCATGAGGTCGGCCACCTCACCTGGAATTGTCCAGCGGCTATGGAGTGTGGCACAGCTTCCCACTATGTATTAACATCACCAGGTAAGTCCCAGGGTAATAATTGGGAGGGGCTTCCATTGTTGATGTATGGGTTGGTAATGTGAGCACCCACGCATTAGTGGACTCAGGATGTGGGCAAACTTTAATTGAGCAAGCTCTGTTGATGGGGGTACCTTGGTGGTCACATGGGGTTGTGGTCATTTCCTGTATTCAGGGGGATAACAAGAATTACCCTAAATTAAATTTGACTGTTGGATTTCATACCCACCACGTAATCATGGCAATGGCTGCAAAGTTACCATGTCCAACGTTACCATGGGAGCAGTGAGGGAAGCTATAGGGAAAATGCTCCCGCTGCATGCTAATTTGTTCTATTCCAGACTTAGCCCAAAAAACAAAAACAAAAAGAGAGCAAAGGGTTGAAAAATGGGAAGTCTATCAAATGCAAGGGAAAGGGGATCGGGATTCAGTGCGACCTGTAGGGGTGGGTTACTGAGGCCCACAGTGCTGAAGCTACTTTAGCTTCGCTCAATATCCTGAAATTCTGGGACTGAGATGTGGACCTAGCATTAGAACAAAAGTGATCCTTCACTGGCTCACATCAGGGGGCAGGTTCGGTCTAGCGAGTGGAAAGATGTAAACGATAACCGTCCGCTTACATATCCTCATTGCATTATTATCGGGCACTTACTGCCTTAGAGTATCCCAAGCCATGGGCACAAGTCAGATTGTAATACAATTACTCATTCCCCCAGTCTTTTCGACGTGAGATCATAAGAACATAAGAACATAAGAAAGTTTACAAACGAGAGGAGGCCATTCGGCCCATCTTGCTCGTTTGGTTGTTAGTAGCTTATTGATCCCAAAATCTCATCAAGCAGCTTCTTGAAGGATCCCAGGGTGTCAGCTTCAACAACATTACTGGGGAGTTGATTCCAGACCCTCACAATTCTCTGTGTAAAAAAGTGTCTCCTATTTTCTGTTCTGAATGCCCCTTTTTCTAAACTCCATTTGTGACCCCTGGTCCTTGTTTCTTTTTTCAGGCTGAAAAAGTCCCTTGGGTCGACACTGTCAATACCTTTTAGAATTCTGAATGCTTGAATTAGGTCTGCATATGACATGCCTTTTAAGCCCGGAATAATTCTGGTCGCTCTTCTTTGCACTCTTTCTAGAGCAGCAATATCTTTTTTATAGCGAGGTGACCAGAACTGAACACAATATTCAAGATGAGGTCTTACTAGTGCATTGTACAGTTTTAACATTACTTCCCTTGATTTAAATTCAACACTTTTCACAATGTATCCGAGCATCTTGTTCGTCTTTTTTATAGCTTCCCCACATTGTCTAGATGAAGACATTTCTGAGTCAACAAAAACTCCTAGGTCTTTTTCATAGATTCCTTCTCCAGTTTTAATATCTCCCATATGATATTTATAATGTACATTTTTATTTCCTGCGTGCAGTACCTTACACTTTTCTCTATTAAATGTCATTTGCCATGTGTCTGTCCAGTTCTGAATCTTGTCTAGATCATTTTGAATGACCTTTGCTGCTGCAACAGTGTTTGCCACTCCTCCTACTTTTGTGTCGTCTGCAAATTTAACAAGTTTGCTTACTATACCAGAATCTAAATCATTAATGTAGATTAGGAATAGCAGAGGACCTAATACTGATCCCTGTGGTACACCGCTGGTTACCACACTCCATTCTGAGGTTTTTCCTCTAATCAGTACTTTCTGTTTTCTACATGTTAACCACTCCCTAATCCATGTACATGTGTTTCCTTGAATCCCAACTGCGTTCAGTTTGAGAATTAATCTTTTGTGCGGGACTTTGTCAAAAGCTTTCTGGAAATCTAAATAAACCATGTCATATGCTTTGCAATTATCCATTATCGATGTTGCATCCTCAAAAAAATCAAGCAAGTTAGTTAGGCACGATCTCCCTTTCCTAAAACCATGTTGACTGTCTCCCAGGACCCTGTTACCATATAGGTAATTTTCCATTTTGGATCTTATTATAGTTTCCATAAGTTTGCATATAATAGAAGTCAGGCTTACTGGTCTGTAGTTACCTGGTTCAGTTTTGTTTCCCTTTTTGTGGATCGGTATTACGTTTGCAATTTTCCAGTCTGTCGGTACCACCCCTGTGTCAAGAGACTGCTGCATGATCTTGGTTAGCGGTTTGTAAATTACTTCTTTCATTTCTTTGAGTACTACTGGGAGGATCTCATCCGGCCCAGGGGATTTGTTTATTTTAAGAGCTCCTAGTCCCTTTAACACTTCTGCTTCAGTTATGCTAAAGTTATTTAAAACTGGATAGGAACTGGATGACATGTGGGGCATGTTGTCAGTATCTTCCTTTGTAAAAACTTGTGAAAAGTAATCATTTAACATATTTGCTATTTTTTTTCTTCCTCTACGATTTTGCCATTTGTATCTCTTAAACATTTAATCTCCTCTTTGAATGTTCTCTTGCTGTTGTAATATTGGAAAAACATTTTGGAATTGGTTTTAGCTCCCTTAGCAATGTTTATTTCTATTTCTCTCTTGGCCTTTCTAACTTCCTTTTTGACTTGCGTTTGCAGTTCTGTGTACTCTTTCTGCGTACTTTCTTTTTGGTCCTTTTTTAATGCTCTGTAAAGTGCCTTTTTTCGCTGAATATTTTTTTTAATTGATCTATTAAACCATTTTGGCAATTTAGTTTTACATTTAGATTTGTCTACTTTAGGGATATAATTGTTTTGCGCCTCTAGTACTACATTTTTGAAGAACAACCATCCTTCTTCTGTGGGTGTTTTCTCTATTTTACTCCAATCTACTTCTGTTAGTCTCTGTTTCATACCTTCATAGTTTGCTTTTCTAAAATTGTAAACCTTAGCTTTAGTCATTACTTTTGGGGATTTAAAAAACACTTCAAATGAGACCATGTTGTGGTCTGAGTTTGCCAGTGGTTCTCTGACCTCTGTTTTAGTTATTCTATCTTCGTTATTTGAAAAGACTAAATCAAGGCATGCCTCCCCTCTAGTGGGTGCCTTCACAAATTGTGTTAGGAAGCAGTCATTTGTCATTTCCACCATTTCTATTTCATCCTTCGCGCTACCCACCGGGTTTTCCCATTTTATTTGGGGGAAGTTGAAATCCCCCATTAGTATGGCTTCTCCTTTGCTACACACATTTCTAATGTCATTGTATAACAGATTATTGTGCTCACCGTCTGAATCTGGCGGTCTATAGCATGCTCCTATTATTATGCCTTTTGAATTTTTGTCTGTTATTCTGACCCATATTGATTCGGTTTTATTTTCTTTGTCCAGGTTTAACACCTGGGCTTCAAGACTGTTTCTTATGTATAGCGCTACCCCTCCTCCTCTTCTGTCCTGCCTGTCTTTCCTATACAGTGTATACCCACAAATATTATATTCGTCCCCATCACTCTCAGATAACCACGTTTCTGTAACACCTATCACATCATAGTTACCTGTTAGTGCAGTAGCTTCAAGTTCTAGAATTTTGTTTCTGATACTTCTAGCATTTAGATAAATACATTTAATGGTTGTCTTACCTGAGTTGTTGTTCTTGTTTTGATGCGGTCTCCCTTCTGTTTTTTTGTTGATTTCTCCCCCCTTCCTTTCTAGTTTAAATGCTTCCGAACCTGCTCGAGGATCTTTTCTCCGAGTAGACTAGTTCCCTTGTTATTTAAATGCAGTCCATCCCGTCTATACAGATAGTCCTCGTTGTAGAATGTGGTCCAATGATCAAGATAGGTGAAGCCTTCCCGTGTGCACCACGTCTTCAGCCATGCGTTTTGATTAATTATTTCCAGCTGTCCATATGGTCCTTTGCAAGGTGCCGGTAGTATACCAGAAAATACCACAGTTTTGGTTTTCTCTTTTAATTTCCTTCCTAGCTCTCTGAATTTGTTTTGCAGGGATTTTGGTCTGTCTCTTCCAATGTTGTTTGTACCGATGTGGACGACTACTACCGGGTTGTCTCCTGTTCGTTCTAGGAGCCTGTCCACGTTCTCAGTGATGTGCTTGACCGAGGCTCCCGGAAGGCAGCACACTGTTGTAGTAAGGGGGTCCAAACTGCGAATTGAACTTGCTGTGTTTCTCAATATGGAGTCCCCAACAATCATGACCTCCCTTCTTTTTGCTGTCTGGTCACCACTGTCAATAGGGTCCTGGATGTTGTTCCTTTCATTCTCTTGTTGTTGGTTCTGCTCATCAAAATTCTGAAGTGACTCAAATCTGTTGGTTGTTTTGATTTCTGGTGGTTGTGTTTGACGATGTTTCTTTTTTTCCCTGCTTCTGCCTACCTGAACCCAGCTGTTCTGACCTTCTATCTCCCTGGTGGCTTTCAGTCTGTTAGGGGTGATGCAGACTTCCATGAATTGTGGGTGTGCCAGTTCCTCAAATCCTGTTGCTGTCTCACTTCTTCCAGCTCCATTTCTAGCATACTTACTAGTTTATGCAAATCCTGGATCGCGCGGCACTTTACGCACACTTGGTTTAGCTCCGCTGGGTTTTCTCGGATTTCCCACATCAAGCAGGTGTCACAGATTACTGGCTTGAAGACCATGTTGAGGGTTTTTTTTTTTTTTTTTGAAGTTTAGTTTCTTCTGCAGCCGTCAACCTGCTTTCAAACTGCTTCGAAACTGCTCTGTACTTTTCCACGCCTGTACTTCTCCCACTCGCTGTCGCTTCCACTCGCTGTCGCTGGGAAGACTGCCTCGTTTAACTGCGTTGTTCTGCTGTGCTGTTGGCTCCTCCCCTCGCCCGTGTCTCAAAACGGCGCTGAATTTGAATCAGCTGCTCCGAGTTTCAGCTTGTTTGTTATCAGAAAAACACACGCGGCTGTTTGACTTTGAGCTGCTGCTGTGTTTCCCCAATGTCCTCTGTTTTCTGATTAAAGCAATTCAAGATGCAATTTCTCCTTTCTGCTTCGAAACTGCTCTGTACTTTTCCACGCCTGTACTTCTCCCACTCGTTGTCGCTTCCACTCGCTGTCGCTGGGAAGACTGCCTCGTTTAACTCAGATCATGCGGTTGGCTCACGGTGTCCCACGTTTGGGCCATTTAGGTAGTGATAAGACACAGGAACGAATATTGCCTTGTTTTTGTTGAATGGGTGTTGTTAGTGATGAGATATGTAGTGGAGTGTGATTTTCGAAAGGTTAATGCCATCTCCAAATTCGATGCATATCCAATGCTCCGAGTGGATAAGCTCCTCAACCGACTGGGTAAGGCACAGTTAATCTTGACCTTGGATCTGACGAAGGGATACTGGCAGATTCCATTGACTCAGAGCTTGAGAGAGACGACTGTTTTCTCTACCCCAGATGGCTTGTTCCATTTCCGAACCATGCCCTGCGGGTTGCATGGAGCTCCCACCACCTTTCAAACACTGATAGACCAGATGTTAGTTCCCCATCATCAGTATGCAGCAGACACGTACACTGATGATGTGGGGATTTTTATCTCCACCTGGATGGAACATATTATTTGACTTACAGCGATCCTACAGTCTCTACAGGAGGCACGACTAACAGCCAAGCAGGTCAAGCAGGGTTGCAGGGAGGAGTTGTGTAGTATAACGGGGGACGCAGCTACGCAAGTATGGCCCCTTGCGCTGAAAATGTAATTGACGACCGGCACTTTGTTTGTTGTTCTTGTATTACGTGTTTGTTTGTTGTTGCAGAGGAGGATTAAGGAGCCAGGGGCTGCAGCTACAGAACCAGTCCACACCACTGAGCACCTTCACCTCACAGCACCAGCACTCACTAGTTCCGACTTTTTAAGAGCACTCTTTCGTGCAAGGGACTTTGATTGTGGATTATGATAATTGTTTTGTTTTTGGGTTTGCAAGCCTACCATGTAACCTCCGACACCATCGTTGGTAGAGGGGCGGCCCTTTTTGTTATTTATTAAAATAAAACACAGACGTTTTAGGGCGAAATACTGTTTAGACATTGTCTTTGTTACAGCACTGCTCACACAGTCACAGAGCCATTTTATCCACTGAGTCGCTCACTGGGACCCAGTCGCGAGGCTGAGCCTATGATGACTCCCTGAGAAGTCAGAGAACGTGGAGGCCGATAGGGCCAGCCTTGACTCCATAGTGAACATAGCGAAGCTGGTCTTTCTATTTCTCTCTCTCCTGCTCTAGAATCCTAAAGTGCAAAACACTCCCTTCCTCTCGCAAGCCCCGTTTCCCGCCCCATGAATTATTGATTACTATTGCATTCTAAGTAGATTTGTGGGACTGATCATGTGTTTGGTTTGTCTTTTGTAAATTCCTGTTTTAGTTACTTCCACTCCCCCTCCCTCCTCATCACCATGCTCTTTTGGAATAACAATAAAGGACTTGGGCTCGTGAACCAAACACCAGATTGAAATCCATGTATTATTTTGACCAGAGCCATTGCTAAACATTTAACTGCTTGTGACAAGCTGGCTTTAGTGGTGAGGTCAGACCAGAAAGAAACACAGCACTGAGAGGTGAAATGGTGAATGAAACATACAAAAAATAAAAGGTTGAACAAAACAAACACTGTTACAAAATAAATGGCGCGTGGGCCAAAACAGAGACAGATAAACAGAACACAAGTACTGTGCTGTTCCTTCCAGCACGAAATAGCAATTGTATTTCAACAGTTTTCTCCATCTCTCTCAACCATTCTCCACTCACCGAACATACAACCATGAGTAAGTAAAACGTGCATCTACATATACTGTTATGCCGGGATTCAATTACTAATTAATTATTCACTTGAATCCCAGCACGTGAACTAATTTGTGCAACCCTGTGCTCACATACTATTAAATACTTTAAATGCATGTGAAGTGCAATCCTCTGCCTAAATACAACTATATATCTATAACTATATATCCCGTGGACCAATAATTATACACCAACATTAACACACCATATGCAACATATAACACAAAATACACGCAGGGGCGGGGCACATTGCCACACTGCTACATTTATTATTTTGCTCCCTTGTTTAATAGTGGGTTTGACTGATTATGTATTAGAGCTGAGGGACAGAGGGTTTTGCTTGCTGCAACTCCTGTGGGTGGGTTGTTATTGGTTTTTGCTTAAATAGTTGACTGCTTGTTGAGTTTTATGCCCAAATTGGAATTGTTCCGGATGTCTAGTGGCTTGACTGCCTTTGTCTCCTAGACAGTAAGATAATAAATTATTTATCTGCAAATTATGTTTATTGTATAGCAAGGTTTAGAACAGACATGTTTGTGATTTTTGCAATGCTTTTTTCAGTGCAATAATAAAATAAAACATTTTACCTCATTTTTGGTTTGAGGTCCCTCTCTTGACTGGATTTTGGCCATAGAAGGCATGGCTCCCCTATCAAAGTACTTCTGAACTTGCGTTAACCATTTTACTCTAGATGAATCGGTTGAATTAATGTTATTTATAATAAAAAAGTGAGTAATTTCCTTCTCTTTTTTGTACGGTTAAAATCTGTGCTGGCATAGTCAGTAATACAATAAAAACTAAATCTGGCTTGCACCACACCTGATGGTCATGAGAGTTTATTGTGCGGGTTGTGAACAGGATTTATTTACATATCAAGTCAACACACTGAACAGCTCACGTGACATTACCAGCTGTAGTAGCGCACGGAGCACATACAGCACAGTGTAGGAAAACTTTGATAGGCTCAACAATCTTGAACTACTCTTCCCTGTTCAATAATAAACTAACATTGCTGAAGAGCTTGATCATGGTGGATAAACGGTTAGATGCTGTGAGCAGGATGGCTTGCAGTGGTGACGTCAGACCAGAAAAACAAACTCAGGAAGGAGCGGGTGAAACTGAGGCACAGGGACACTCAGTGTTTTATTAAATAATAATAGAAAATAAAAGATTTAAAACAAACAAAACAAACAAAGAAGCGTGTTGGCCAAACAAAAACAAGTATCGTGCTGGTTTTTTGCCAGCACATATAGCAATTGTTTACACTTTAATACTTTTTTCCCCACAGACTTGCGTCGCTCCTCTAACACCCTCCCCCCTAATGAGCCTGGAGTGCGTCTTTTTATAGTCTGTGGCTGGAGCCTTAATTACATAATTTGATATAATAGTTACCTTAAGGCTCCAGCCACATTCCCACGAGGGTGTTAGGGAAGGGGTTTCAACCCGATCCACACAGACTACACAATATAAAGACCAGCTTTTCGTCGGTCTCAAAGCAGTAAATAAGACGGATGGTGCTCAACCGCCTGCACATAAATAATATAATAATAATAATAAAAGGGGTGGGAAACTCCGCCACAGATGGATGTGTGACGGGCAGATACACAACGGACTACTGAAATATGTACAAACCTGCAAAGCGTATATAAAACACCTACAGGTCATACAAGACACAATTAAAGGTAACTTGGCACCAATGCCATTTTACTAAGGAGCAACCCTTGAATAAGTATTAGATTGTCTATCAGTTACTTCAATACTTTGTGCTTAAGAATGATGGCACGGAAAGATAGGCCTCAATTGTCTCTTGTTAACTAAGCCGTTAAATACAGGTTCATTCTTTAAAATGAAACTGTCAGAAACTTATCTGCCGAGTTCAAAATGGCTCGGCTTAATTTCTACATTTTTCTTACTTGGATAATGGATAATATGAAAATATATAGCTATTTGTATCATATTCACCAAATGGAAGGCATATATTTAGATTATAAAAACATATTTAGATTACAGAAACATATATTCAGATTACAACAAACATATGGAGATCACTGTATGTTGCAAATACTAACACTTAAAATCCTTATATTAAATAAACTGTGTTCTGCCACTTAATTGCTTGATTTCAATAGAGAAACTGTTCAACATTCATTTCCACGAGTATCTCTAGATAAACGGATCACACGTCTACACACTGCTGAACACAAACTGATCACACAAATGCACACTGCTGAACACAAACTGATCAGCACTCAGAATGCTCCTGGAATATTTTCTGTTTAACCAAAATAATTGTTATGTGCAATATGTTCCTGAAATACCTCCTGTTTCAATATTTCATTCACCTTATCTTATGAATTGTAATTTTCCTTTCTCTAAACTTAAATCCAATAAAATGATAATTTCATTTATTCAGTCCCCATTTAAATCACTGAAATCCTAGCTAAACTAACCAAAAATCCTAATCTGAAACTAAAACAAAATTAAACTTCTTACTACTTTAAAAAATAAAACAGCATATTCCCAAACCAGACTTGAGGAAAGCTTAAAGATATGAGCCCAACCCTTTAGTGATGTTAAGTTTATGTTGATATACTGAAGTTGATAACCTATTGTCACAGAGACGGCCGAAGTGGGCGGCGTCAGAACCAGGAAAAGGAATGAATGGCAGAGAGGTGTGGTTTGGTGGAGCTGAGCGAATGTTTTCAATCAGCTTTTAATAAACAGAACAGAAAATAAAAAGGTTGTACAAACAAACACAAACACAGGACACGGCACAAGTCGCCAAAACAAAAAGACAAACAAAAAGGACTAGACAGACAAACACGGTGAGCAGATACTTTACGTTGTTGTTGTTGTTGTTATTATTATTATTATTATTATTATTATTATTATTATTATTATTATTATTATTATTATTTCCTCCGTCTCTAATCCCGTTCTCCACTCACCGAACACCAAACCACGAGTATGTGAAAACGTGCATCTACATATACTGTTGTGCTGGGATTCAATTACTAATTAATTATTCACTTGAATCCCAGCACGTGAATTAATTATGTGCAACCTCGTGCTCACATATTAACTACTTTAAATGTACGTGAAGTGATGTACAATCCCGTGCCTAAATACAAATATACATTGTAAACACTGGTGTTAGACCCGTTTATATCCCGTGTACCAATGACTATACACCAACATTTACACACACAACATATAACAGATAATATACACAGGGGCGGGCACTTTGTCACACCTACATATAAACCATAATGATCATTGACATTAGCCTACCATATATCAATAAGTTAACACAATCTCCATGGTTAACTGACACATATTGTAATAGCTTAAGAATCTGATTTGTCTTTCTATCCAAGCAGAATGTGTTGAGTTGAGAATTGTTTTATGGATCTTCTGCAGCCGCTTGCATGTTTATTTTAGCACAAAAACTAGCACATTGCTGAACCCTGGAATCCATGGCTAATTTCAATCGATCATGGCTGAGAAGATTCGTTTCTCTGATCTTACTGTGTGACACTTAGAGAACATGTAACAAGACACAGGTCCTGGTTTCCAATTGGTAGATCTACCACAGATGTTCATTAAGCCTGTGAGATAGTCATTGTGTAGTGTGTTTTTCATTAAAAGGTAATTTGTATGGTTCTCTCTCTCTCTCTCTCTCTCTCTCTCTCTCTCTCTCTCTCTCTTTGTTTATTCTGCAATTGTCAACAGATGTTGTTTAAAAATAGTTTTGTGGTAAATATTTTTTAGTGAAAGAAAAAGCAAAATGACAAGATGGCATTTGTAAAAAAAAATAGAAGTAAACATGTTGTGTTGTATAAATGAATAGCGCCCAGATACCACCACCTTTATTTCAGGTAAACAGACCACTGACAACACTTTGCACTAATAAAAGTCCTCAAAGAAATTGCATGTAAAAATACTTTCCTTTTTGCTTGTCTAACAACTTTCTTACTAACATGTTACAAAGGTTGTACATTTTTGTTAATGCTTAGTAAATATATAGTAACCTGTTCATAAACTACTAAATAAAGGCAGCTAACCCTAACTCTAACCATAAACCTAACCCACACCCTCACCCTGATCCTCACCCTAAACCTAACCCTAACCCTCACTAAACTAAAAAAACAATACTCCAAATAGATCAAGTGAATGGCCATTTCCTCACATTACGTCTCTTTTAAACAGACCATATGAAACAGTTACTGTAATATTTTACACCAAATCAAGTAATATTAATACTTTAATAATAAGACACAGTTAAGTAATCTTGTTTAATCTATATATTTAAATACTTTGATATTTTATACTGATGAAAGATTGACTTACAAAATAAGTATGTTGTGCGCAAGAAATTAGGCTTCTTAAAAAAAGAAATACAGTACTGTGACAGAGATCAAATGATTCTTGGCGTTAGATTGCCCCCCCACCTGTGAGGGCGCTGTGTAAAGGGAAAAAAGCACATTGGACTAGTTGGCCCAACAATTTATTCCTAGGGTTTGGTGGAAGTCAGCCATCTAGAAAGGGGCGGAGCTATGGTACACTAAACCATTGACCCGGAAGATTAACGGTGTGGCATCCGCGGACAGGAGGAGTGGATGTGCTAGTTAATCAAGGGGTCAAGGTTGACAGTATAAATAGGGGAGGTAGTAATATGATCTGTTCTTTATTATGGTTATGCTGAAACCAAAAGTACCTGTATATTAATAGAGAGTGTTTTGTTTGTTTTGTCTGTCTAAATTGTTGTTGATTGTTATTTGTAAATGTAGACCAGACGGCTAAAACGATCTGGAGCTGTTGCCATTGGGCAGCACTAAAACCCAGACAACATTTGACTACTTGTTCACCAGTTGTAGCACATACTCATATTATGTATATGTTTTGTATGGAAAACAGGGACGGATTTATACCTTTTGATTACTTTAAATGCTTCTACCTTTAATTTTTGTTTCTAAATACATATTACAAAATTACGAGCCGTCTGAGGATCGGTATAACACATATTTCAAAGCAAATATATCACCGAAAAGTAGGTAGTACGGAAAGTACAACCTACTGTGTTAAATAAATACATTTTCACTTAATCTATTTTGTGTTTTGGTGTTTTTATACTGTTTTGATGATACAGAAAGTTCATATTGAAACCATGGCGATGAATAAATTAATACCGTAAGTAATTACAAAATTCCACGAAAGACTGCCAAATGTGCATATCTCAAAATAATGCAGAATTGTGCAAGGTGCACAATTCGTCACGACAATGGTACTGCCATGATTTGACATACACGTGCTTTAAAAATGGTCAGCACTTAACAGCCAAATGACCACGACCAAGGCAATTGCCTCTTTAACACCCAGGAACTGAAAAGTGGATGCCACCGGCCTCTGGAGGACAAAAGCCAGCCCTGCAGGGGTCTGACTGAGCTCACTGGGCACCTGGCTAGCTGGGTTAGCTGCAGCACGATGAGGAGAAGTAGTCCCTTCTGGTTTTGCCTCCCTACCCTATGGGAGCACCAGAGACAATCCGATGCTCCTTCTGGTATCCCCAGCAAAGACCCTAACCCTAACCCTTCACACTGCCAGGATGCAAACATGCAAACGTGTTCGTGCTCGTGTATCAAAGATAGTCATTTCTTAAATGCATTTTTCTAAAATCCCCATCTCAGGCAATCATTTGTATAAGTGTAGAAGCCTGCTACTTTACTTTTACTTGGATAAATTTATTTTCAGCTCTTGATCACATGTTTTTGTTTCCAGGCAAAGTTTTCTCAAACTATAAATGTATAACAAGTGCATTTATTGGCACTTTGCTTGGAAATGATCTCATTTGCTCTGGGGTTCTTAAATCTTTGTAAAATACACTTTTAACAAAGTGGTTGTGTTTTAAGCTTCCATGTATAGATTGTATTTATTTTTGTTGCAATAAAGGAACACAATTTGGAAGCTGATCTTTTATTATTTACTTTTGTATATTTTGCAGGGATGTTTATCTCCCTTGTAATTATTTATGTTGTGATAGTATTTCCAGTAGTTCTTTAGGACTTAACTGTAGTAATGTACATTTAATTGTAACCTTTAAGTGTGATTCGGTAGGCAGGAGCTAAGGCTCCACCCTGGTTATGTCCTGCCAAAATATAAATTAATCTCTTGCTTTTTTGTTTCTTCCATCCTCCCTTCCTCCTCCACCTCTGCAACGGTTTCCCTCTGTGGGCAAGTGAAGCTCACTTCCCAACCTTAGAGGCCCAGCCGCACTGGCCTCATGCTCCACGAAGAAGGTTCTCCATGAGCCAGAGGGGACCCCAAGCCAAATCTATCTGAACACTTTTCATGTTCTCTATCACTCTTGATTCCCCTTGGGGGAAGTAACGCTTGATTCCCAGCCTTGGAGACCGATCACTTCGGCCTCACCTTGTTGACGGCAGCTCTCAAGAGCCAAGGGGAAACCCTGTACTCTTTATGAAATATCTGCTTTCATCTGTGCCAGTCTCCCTCTCTGGCCCCTTCTTTGTATGTTTAGTTCCTTCTCAAAGTGTTCCTGTCTCCCCACATGGCTCAGCCTCGGAAGTCTGGCCACTCTGTCCTGCCTAAGCATGGGAATTCCTTGTAAGCCATGGAGACTTCTAGTCTTCTCTTTGATCTATCCACTATCCTTCTCTTCATTTCTGCTAAAGGGAAGTAACTCTTGCTTCCCAGCCTTGGAGATTGGCTTGATTTCACCTCTGCAAGGGCATCTCTCTGTGAGCCAAGGGGAAATCCTGTCCTCTTTCTCGTCACAAGCACATAATTGCTCTTTCAGTTTCTTACTCCAGACAGCCCTTGCTCCTGTTCCATGAATCAAGTGGTCCATGGTGTAGAATGTAAAGGGCTTAATTAGATACACTTGAATTATCTTGTTTTCATCAGAATATTAAATCTTTGTTTTTCTGTAAATTGATTAATTTGAACTTTTGCATGTACTTTCTATTGATGCAGAGGCTTAAAAATTGAAATTACCCTAAACAGTATTAAGTTGGTTTCACCTGATTTTGGATATTTTTTGAGTTCGTATTTTATTCAATTTTATGGGCATTCTGAAATCGTTTTTATAAAATGACCTGGCTTCAAACTGTGCAGTTTACTTCCTCAGTTAACCTTGTGCCATTACTGTACATTTAGAATAAACAGAGATTAATTTACAACTTAAACTGTAATGATAGAAATCAGAAGACGGCAGTGAATGCTTTTCTTTAAAATTTACGCTGTTCTGTTACTGCATGACATTCTTTTCTAAGGGATTATATTCAATTTATAGTGTTGTGATACTATAATTTGAATATTTGATATCAAGTATTGATACTATCAAGTATTCATACTATAAAAAAGGCTAACAAGATGCTCGGATTGTGAAAAGTGTTGAATTTAAATCAAGGGAAGTAATGTTAAAACTGTACAATGCACTAGTAAGACCTCATCTTGAATATTGTGTGCAGTTCTGGTCACCTCGCTATAAAAAAGATATTGCTGCTCTAGAAAGAGTGCAAAGAAGACCGACCAGAATTATTCCGGGCTTAAAAGGCATGTCATATGCAGACAGGCTAAAAGAATTGAATCTATTCAGTCTTGAACAAAGAAGACTACGTGGCGACCTAATTCAAGCATTCAAAATTCTAAAAGGTATTGACAGTGTCGACCCAAGGGACTTTTTCAGCCTGAAAAAAGAAACAAGGACCAGGGGTCACAAATGGAGTTTAGACAAAGGGGCATTCAGAACAGAAAATAGGAGGCACTTTTTTACACAGAGAATTGTGAGGGTCTGGAATCAACTCCCCAGTAATGTTGTTGAAGCTGACACCCTGGGATCCTTCAAGAAGCTGCTTGATGAGATTTTGGGATCAATAAGCTACTAACAACCAAACGAGCAAGATGGGCCGAATGGCCTCCTCTTGTTTGTAAACTTTCTTATGTTCTTATGATACTGTCAAGATTTGTATAATATTGTGATGCATATTTTTGGTATCACCCAAAACTAGTTTTAGGGGGGCAGCTGAGACCCGTATATATGTTAATATATATTTCTATATATATATATATATATATATATATATATATATATATATATATATATATATATATAATAATTATATATATATAATTTCATCTAGGGTTTCTGTGATGTCATAAATTGCGAGACCGAGATGGAATTGTTTTCCTGTAACTCACTGAAGAGGCCCATGTGTTTTTGTAATCCATGGATACCCTTCTGATGTTAATATTAAAGAAGAAATGGTTCAGCGGTATAGTTATTTATTTATTTATTTATTTTTTTAAATAGTGTTTTTCGGTGCTGTAAGTTACGTTACTGTTCTTTGAATTTACAGAATGGTAAATCTTATGTGTGAATACACATTTTTTTGTGTGTGAATCCGATAGTGTAACTGACAGAAGTGCAGGCTGTCTTGTGAGGTTTGTTTTTCCACAGTCTGCTTGAGTATCAGGGGGACGTACCATGTAAATGAGAAAGTTTGAGAAATTGTTCTGAGAATCAGGGTGTTTGTATACCTTGGCACCGGTCAGATACACAGGCTCTGTATAACTCGGGAAGCTTCAGACATTCCACTCGGTGGATAGACTAAGCTTGCTGCTTTTCTTTAACATCATGCTGTTGAATTAAACACAAGATAATATAGGTGAGACAGGTGGGTTTATTTTGGCACAGCTGTTAAAAAAATCAGCCCCATCACCCCTAATATGTGGACATCTCTAAATTAACTTACAAGCTAATGTAAGCAACTCTTTCTTTTTCTTCTTGTTTTCATAGCTTCCTGGACAGATTAGAAAGACATTTTGCAGGAGTTTTGAAGCCATCCCAACTCTGCAGACTTTGTACGTTGCATATTGAAGTACAATAGGGACAGTGTGTGAGTCCTGGGACCATGTCCCGCCAGTTCCTGGCATGTTTGAAAAGTCTGCAGCTGCACTTGGAAAGACTTCACTTGAATACAACATCTTTGGATCTGTTTACCTCCCTGCATGGAGGTGAAGCCAAATTAAATATACTGATGTCCTGCTCACTGCACCATCCTTTACTCTCCATCCAATGTCTAATGGGACTCTGCTAGCCCATGAGGTTCTGTTTTTGCAGTCCTACTCATTTTGTTTAGGCTGCCGGCATTAAGAGCCATGAACACCCAACATCAGACAGCCCATGTTTTCAGTGTACAGGAGTATTAGTCAGCAGCGGAATAAAGGAGATGGGTATTCCCACTCTGAGAAATCTTCTTCTGTGTTCCCACTGTCTGGAATAACTCCCACACTACACTAACAATAAACTATAGTGACTGTGACAATAGTTGCAAATGTGGGGATCTGCTGACTGGTAGAAATAATGGCAGAAGTTGTTTATTGTACAAAATGTAATAATAAATTGATCAAAATATTGAGCAATGGTGAAAGATATCGGCATAGTTCAAGGTGGCCTTTTTATCATTTTTGAATGCAGCCCAAAGAGTGGCGCCTGCAATTTCAGTGCAGTTGTAGCCTCAGGGTCCTACAGAATGCATTTAGAAGGATATGAAAGTGGGGGAGGGGATTTGCCACGTTTGAATTGACTTGTATGAGGTGTAAAAAACAGTGCTGAACATTTTTTTTTTAAATAAATACTATATGAAACTTAATACACACAATAACAAAGATTAAGACAAATCGTTTTCAATGAAGAAAAAGAAGCTTGTGCATGTATGGCTAGATGCTGTGTAGAAGATAATGCAGACCTGGAGGGGTTAAATGAGAACCCTCTTTACTGCGTTCCACTGGCAGTGAATGTCTCACTGTCCTGTGCCTTTGGCTTCACTTCAAACACATGTGTTAGGTGAAAAGAGAAAAACAGTAAGATTAAAAAAAAGAAAAAAAGAAAGACCAAACCCAGAATCTACTGAAACAGCCCGCCTATAATTACAGATGAATCTATTGGTGTATCTTTTGTTCTCTTAATAATCCCCAGCCCACCAGACTTCCTAGAAAAGCTGCCTTTTTTTCTTTTCAAATGACCTAATTATCCAGCCGAAGGGGAAGTTTATTAGAATTGAAGCAATGCGTTAGTCACCGAGGAGATACATCACCAAAACACATTGCTGGAGACATTTCCTTCCTCAGAAACAGGCTCACATGAGACAGTCTTGTAAACACCAGTTAAATAAAGACATGCTGTTTTTACCAGGGTCTTTGTTACACTGCTGTCGCTCACATTTCCTCAGCATGGGCTCTAAAACAAGAGGTCCTACAAAACCCAGCTACCACCCTGTTTTAAAAGTACTGAAATCCAACCCTGTCTCTTTACAATGCGGGTAGGAAATTAAACAGCATTTAATCTGTAGTTGGTGAAGGTGTTTTAAATTTCTCCTATGGCACCCATTGTTTTCATATTCAAGCAACCTTTTAGACTGCTTAGAAGATTGCAGACAAGACTGATTTCCAATAAACAACAAACATTGCTATCTTTCTTGCAAGAACATAGGTCTGGAACACTCTGAAACATGAAGTTCCCTTTCAATTCGAGGAGACGCTCACCAGGGGACAGACGGTCGCCGCGCAGGCACCGCTCCCCTTCCCCATGCAGGCTCAGACGATCACTGTCACAGTCGCCTAGGAGGCGCCCTAGCTCAGCTGAGCGGCGCTTCGTGGAGCTGGCAGAGACTGTAAGGGCTCAGCAGATCATTCTGGAGACCCTATTAAAATCTCAGGGCAGGCTGCCCCCTACCACCGGGCAGCCCCAGCTCCCACAGTCTCGTTCCCTATCCCCTCTGCCTAGACCCCCTAGCCCGGGCGAGCTGTCCTTCACAGTGTCCAGATCGGATGTCTCGGACCCAGCCACCTTCATCGGGCAGGCCACAGTGGGGGGCTTCTTGCCGCCCTTGCTACACGTAACACAGAGGGAGGAATTCCGGGTGCTAATGCAGCGTGCAGCTGCAGCCACGGACATCCCCTGGCCGGCAGAACAGGAGGGAAAAGGAAACCGCTTCCTCCAGCAGAAAAGGCACCCACAGCATGCCCTCCACTTATGCCAGGACTTCCTGGATTTGGTGTGCTCCTCCTGGCGCAACCCAGCATCTGCACCCTCAGTCTCCAGAACAGCAGAGTCTTTGCTTCTTACTGCAGGAGCCCAAGAAGCTAGCCTAGGCACATTCCCCACTATCGGGGACACGCTCACGGTATTGGTGCAAAGTTCCACCTTCACCAAGTGAGAAAAGGACCCAACCTTCCCATACAAGTCTTGCAGGACAATGGATGCAATGCTAAAAAAGGCAAACTAATTGGCAGCGCTGTCAGTGCGAGCAGTGAACGCCATGGCAATACTGGTGCTCTACCAAAACCAGTTGGCAGAGAGGCTGCAGGACAGAGCTACAGAGGCAGACACAGAGGAGCTCCAGGCAGTGGCTAAGGCGATGACTGACGTAATGGGGGAGTTAGGTCAGGCATCAGGGAGGTCACTGGTGGCGATGGTGGCCGTCCGTCGGCATTTGTGGCTGACACAAACCAAGGTCGTGGAGACCGAGAAGGCGGCACTGCTGGATGCTCCCATTACATCGGGGCAGAATTTTGGGGCGACCATTGATGTGAGCCTTGAGAGGTCCCACAAGGCCACGGAGGTCACCTGGAAGTTTTCGCGCCTTCCGGCTTACAGTCAGCGCCCAAGGTGGCATTCACAGCCAGCTTGGGTAAAAGGGTCTGAACACCGCCCTCCACCCTAGAGTAGGCAAGCAGACAGAGGCAGAGGCAGAGCCAGAGGCAGGGGACCACCGAAGTCCAGGGGTAACCGGTTCTCCAGCTAGACCAAGACAGGGGCCTAAGAAAGACCCGCCCCCTCCCAAGCCCAAGGGAGACTGCCCCTGAGGGGCCCCGGCTGCCACCAAACCCCCCCACAACCAGACTGACCAATGCAATGACCCATGGCAAGGCTGCACCCAGGACTCCTGGGTGCTATTGACAATAAGACACGGATACGTTCTACAATTCCACATAGGTCACCACCGTCAAACCAGCAGGCGCGATATTCCTTCAACAGGAGATCGCCAATCTTCAAAGAACGTTGTACGCTTGGTAAGTCCTAGCGATGCCCTCAGCAGCTTTTACTCCAGGCACTTCCTGCTGCCCAAAAGGGATGGTGGTTTCAGATGAATTATTGACCGCAGGGTCCTCATCTTGTTCCTCAAACAGAGGAAGTTCAACATGGTGACAGCACAGCGTATCATCCAGTCCGTCCAACTGGGCGATTGGTTCATATCGATCGACCTGCAAGACGCCTATTTTCACGTCCCGATCCGTCCCACACATATAAAATATCTGCGCCTCGCCTTTCAAGGCTACGCGTATTAATTCTGCGTGCTGCCATTTGGCTTCTCACTGGCACCCCGCACATTTTCAAAGTGCATGGATGTAGCACTGGCTCCACTCAGGCTGCGGGGTATTCAGACTAAACTATCTGGATGATTGGTTAGTTTGCACACATTCAAAAGAACGCACAGAGGTGCACACAAAACAAGTCATAGATCATTTGGTAAAGTTAAGGCTCTCAATACATCAACAGAAGAGCAACTTCGTACTGTCTCAGTCCACAGTGTTCCTGGAAATCAAACTGAGAATCCTTCCACTAGGGCTGCTGAGAATGTGTCCGCTTCAAGCCTGGGTGAATACACTCAAGGTCCACCCGGTACCGGCTGGTATGAGTGTCCAGACAATGCCAAAAGACACTGCAGTGGTGACTCTGTCCCGGCAATCTGTGCCTTGGATATCCCCTCAGATCCCCTCACAGAATGGAAATGATCACTACAGACGCCTCCAGCCTGGGCTGGGGAGCGGTTTGGAACGGGAGAGGAATAAGAGGCCAGTGGAAGGGACATTGGCAGCAAGCGCACATAAATGCGTAAGAGTTGCAAGCAGTGAGCCTGGCGTTATCTCACTTTCGCCAACAATCAGGCACAAACATGTGCTGGTCCGGACGGACAGTACCACAGTGGTAGCCTACATAAATCACCAAGGCGACCTGCGCACAGAGTCCTGTCCTGCACAGAAACTTGCGTTCCATCAGGGCAGTTCACCTCCCTGGTGTGGACAACAAGGCAGCAGATCACCTGTCCAGAAGAGCTTCAGATAGCTCGGAGTGGAGGCTGCATCCTCAAGTGATGAAACAGATTTGGGAGAGGTTTCGACCTGCATGAGTCGACCTCTTTGCCACAGTCCACTCATTGCCCCCTATGGTTCTCCATGGAGAGACGGGGGCCCCCTGGGAGTAGATGTGCTAGCTCACCCCTGGCCACAGGGGTTATTGTATGCGTTTCCTCCGCTACCATTACTACCCCTGACATTAGAGAGGATCAGGGTGGAGAGAGCAGAGGTTCTGCTGGTTGCACCCAGATGGCCAAGACGCCCCTGCTTTGCTCTTCTCTCCGACATGTTGTCGGATCAGCCGTGGCAGCTCCCGCTGCACAAAGACCCCCCGAGCCAAGCGGAGGGGCTATTATGGCACCCGAACACAGCCCAGCTCCAACTCTGGGTCTGGCTGTTGAACGGAGTCATTTAGTACTTGTATAAATGGAAAGTTTTCCAAGTCTGATGCCTTGCCGAAGGTCATGATCATGTGACTTGCCCGATTGAGACAATATTAACCTTGTTATAACACTTGTTTGACGCAGGAAAATTAGCATCCACTTTGAAGGTATAACTGGCAGCAATATCAGCGTGCCTTTACAAAACTGACTCGGTGTCCCATGGGCTCGGAGGCTTTGTCCTCCCATGAAAAGATGGATCCCCAAGTGGGATCTAGAACTGGTACTGCAGGCCCTTATGGGTCCCCCATTTGAGCCTATGGTGTCAGCAGAACTGTGCCCTGTTTCATTGAAAGTGGCATTTTTAATAGCCATTCCATCTGCCAGATGAGTAAATGAGCTGCATGCGCTGTCCATCGATGATACATGTATGGCTTTCACTGGGAATGACTTGCGAGTAACATTAACAACAAATCCATCCTTTTTGCAAAGGTGGTATCCTCATTCCATATTAACCAGTCAATGGTTTTGGAAACTTTCAGACCTCCCCCGTACGAGTCAGAGAAGTACCGTAGACAACACATGCTATGCCCAGTTCAGGCTCTGCTCTGCTATTTAGATAGGACAGCATCCTGGAGACAGTCCAACCAGCTGTTTGTCTGCTATGGGTCCTGCTGTAGAGGTCAGGCCCTATCGAAGCAACGTCTAGTGCACTGGGTGACAGATGCGATACGCTTGGCATATGAACAGATGGACTCCCCGTTACCGGGGGACATTATGGCTCATTCTACCAGGGGCCAGGCAACTTCGTGGGCTTTCCTTCATGTCGCCTCCTTGGATGAGTTATGCAATGCTGCTACATGGACAGGTAGTCAGACATTTCTGCGTTTTTACCGCCTTGATGTTACAAACCAAACGAGACCCTCTCTGGGCTCTAGAGCGTTGTAGGTGGCATGCCCTTAGGAGTCATGTTGGCTCTGAGGCTATCGCCATGTGGCTGTACTGTCAGTAATCTGGAGCCACAACAGCTTTGGTACAGCTTTCCCATTCGGTAATGGTTGTCATTCGAATTAAAAGGGAACATTAGGTTATTACCATAACCCTGGTTCCCTGAAAGAGAATGACAATCATTACCCTTTGAGGGTCGTGTCCCCAGCTGACCTCTGTTTTCGAAAGAGAATGGCGATGTGCTACTGTGAGGACGTCCCTCTTCAATAGGACGTGGGAGGAACTTCTTCCTCACAGCAGGGCCCTAATAGGGCAGGTTTTTTTAATATATGCTCAGTGATTGACGGTCAGAGAGGCTCTTTCCATTAGGTAATGGTTGTCATTCTCTTTCAGGGAACCAGGGTTATGGTAATAACCTAACGTTCTGAATTGCTGAAGGTCTGTCATGTTTACTTTGTCATTTGTTGCTGGAGGCTGTTGTAACATACACCACTAGCTTAACAACATAATTATAAATGCTGTCCGCTTTTGGTTAATGACTAAACAATATATTGAAACTTTATTAAATTTAACAAAGTGTCTACAAAGTCATTTATGGCAATGTAATTTATTAATATCCTGGATTTCCAAAAAACATCAGAACATTACATTTCCTGAAAATAAATGAATTGTTAGTTCATCATTTTATTCTAATTGGAGTTTAATTTGGAGGAAAAGGACCTTGTTTGGCAAGAACATAAATTCCCTGAGAACCAGAACTAGCCTTTTTATCTACCTTTGATTATGATTGAGAAGCACATTTATAATCAGCATATATCAGTGCGAAGGCTTGCATTAGAGGTCATATTTAGCAATGTTTCTTTCTATATACAGTAGAAGTAGTGTATAGAGCAAGGACTTGTCAAAATTGAAATGCATCTTATTCTGTGTAGAGATTGTCCTGTGCATTGAGCATAGTTCTAAAGTTAAAAACATGTTTTGATATTTACTAGCAGTTCCTTGTCTTTGTTTTTGTGATTTATCATTGTTAACACGTTGTGTGTATGATGTCGCTTCATGGTCCTCTCACTGTAATCTGCACGGATGACATCTCTTAGTAAGAGACACCCTACACACAATGATGAACTTATTATCACAAAGAATTTTTTTTTTTTTTTACATATATGTACCTAGAAGATGTTTTATATGCAGATCTCCTCCAATAGGCAGACAAGCCAGCCATGTGCTAATGTGGCTGGGCTGGGTAATCTGACCTGATTGGAGAGTGTACAAGATCATGCATTTCCAAGTAGTTTGACACAATTGGGGCTACCCTGAAGAATAATTCCGTTTCACTTTTACATGTGGGGATGGAAACTAAATAAACATGGTCTGTGGGTAGAATTGTACAGTTTTTATTTATTTATTTATTTATTTGCATTTTTATAAAACAGTATTTCAAAGCACTGTACAGGACATAGCAGAAAATAAACCACAACACATTTGTATAGCATATTACACATCTACCATAATCATAGCTTTTAAATAAAATATTTAAATAATAACAGTATATATATATATATATATATATATATATATATATATATATATATATATATATATATATATATAGTGACAGACTGGGGTGTTTTGTCACTGTCCTTTCGGGTCTTGAGCACAGTCTGGCGGGAACCAACCACTCTGGACCACAGTATTTTGTTTTAAACAGGGCGCGGCCGGTATGTTTATTTCAGGAGGGTGCTCTCTTTATCCAGTCACACAAATCAAATTTCAACAATGTAAACAAAATAAACCAAACAAAACCTAGGTCTTTATTACCGAGCACCACCTAAACCTTATAGTTAGCATTTAACTACCCTTTTCTACAAGTCAGACAGCTAAGATGTTTACTGACTAACCAAAAACATGCCTTAAACTAGGCAATAATTGTTTCCCCCTTAGGTAGAACACCAACATTTTAATCTATTTCGGCCTTTCCGTCTGTCATCTCCTTTACACACCTCGCGTTTGGAAAACCCATGCTCTTTTATGGCTGCCTAATTGGAGACAGGTGAAAACCCTTGTCTCAAAATGGTCGCCCCTGTGGAACTCTGTGATTTGTAGTCTTTTCTGACTTGACAGTTAAAGACTGCAATTTACTTATGTGACCCAAATTCAGTGAAGAGGATACAGGCTCATTGTCACTCTTGGACCAATATACACACCCTCCACCACTTTCCCATATATTTTATAGTTCACTTTTTCACACATCATTCCCCCCAGCTCAGACCAACTGGGACGAGCGACCTTGGTGAACAAACAGTGAACACGTGACAACCCATCCGCATTTCATTGCAAAAGGCCAGCCCTGTGTTCAATTGTAAAATTGAATGCCTGTAGGCTTAAAAACCACCTGGTTACCCTAGCATTTTTCTCTTTATTGTTCTTCATCCAAGTTAAGGGAGCATGGTCAGTAATTAGTTTAAAACGTCTGCCCAGTAAGTAATATTTAAGTGTTTCCAGTGCCCATTTGATTGCTAAACATTCTTTTTCCACTATAGGGTAGTTTTTCTGTTGTGGAGTGAGTTTCCTGCTTAAAAACATTACAGGGTGCTCCTCGCCCTGGACCTGTTGAGAAAGCTCTGCCCCTATCCCTACTTCAGAAGCATCAGTCTGTACCATGAATTCTTTATAAAAAATGTGGTGTAACTATTACTGGCTGTGTGCACAGAGCCGCTTTCAACCTCTGAAAGGCAGCCTCCATTTCTGCAGTCCATTTTGCCATTAGGTTTTTGCCACCTTTGGTAAGATCTTTCAGGGTTGCAGCTATTGAGGCAAAGTCAAGAATGAACCTCCAGTAGTAGCCAGTTAATCCTAAGAATGCCCTGACCTGATTTTTGCTAACTGGATGTGGCCATTTCTCTTTTGGTTCCAGTTTATTAATTTGTGGTTTTACAACACCTCTTCCTACATTAAAACCCAAATATTGGAACTCTGTGAATTGTAGTCTTTTCTGACTTGGCAGTCAAATACTGCAATTTACTTGTGTGACCCAAATTCAGTGGACAGGATACAGGCTGGTCACTCTTGGACCAATATACACACCCTCTACCACTTTCCCATATATTTTATAGTTCACTTTGTCACTATATATTATATATACTTATATATATATATATATATATATATATATATATATATATATATATATATATATATATATATATATATATATATACATATACATCTACCACATATACATATAAACATATATACATACATATATACACGCATACACATATACAGTCTCTATAGTAAGTATTCACCCCGCTGTTTTCACAGTTTGTTGTGTTACAACCTGAAATCTTGATGAAAATGTTTTTTTTTTTTTTTTTTTTTCCTTTGATTTACACAACCTACTCAACATATGACATGGTCAAGTCCCGCACAAAAGATTAATTCTCAAACTGAACGCAGTTGGGATTCAAGGAAACACATGTACATGGATTAGGGAGTGGTTAACATGTAGAAAACAGAAAGTACTGATTAGAGGAGAAATCTCAGAATGGAGTGTGGTAACCAGTGGTGTACCACAGGGTTCAGTATTAGGTCCTCTGCTATTCCTAATTTGCATTAATGATTTAGATTCTGGTATAGTAAGCAAACTTGTTAAATTTGCAGACGACACAAAAGTAGGAGGAGTGGCAAACACTGTTGCAGCAGCAAAGGTCATTCAAAATGATCTAGACAAGATTCAGAACTGGGCAGACACATGGCAAATGACATTTAATAGAGAAAAGTGTAAGGTACTGCACGCAGGAAATAAAAATGTACATTATAAATATTATATGGGAGATACTGAAATCTGAGAAGGAATCTATGAAAAAGACCTAGGAGTTTTTGTTCACTCAGAAATGTCTTCATCTAGACAATGTGGGGAAGCTATAAAAAAGGCTAACAAGATGCTCAGATACATTGTGAAAAGTGTTGAATTTATTAGTGTTGAAGAAGTAATGTAAAAACTGTACAATGCACTAGTAAGACCTCATCTTAAATATTGTGTGCAGTTCTGGTCACCCCGCTATAAAAAAGATATTGCTGCTCTAGAAAGAGTGCAAAGAAGAGCGACCAGAATTATTCCGGGCTTAAAAGGCATGTCATATGCAGACAGGCTAAAAGAATTGAATCTGTTCAGTCTTGAACAAAGAAGACTACGTGGTGACCTAATTCAAGCATTCAAAATTCTAAAAGGTATTGACAGTGTCGACCCAAGGGACTTTTTCAGCCTGAAAAAAGAAACAAGGACTAGGGTTCACAAATGGAGATTATTCAAAGGGGCATTCAGAACAGAAAATAGGCACTTTTTTACACAGAGAATTGAGAGGGTCTGGAATCAATTCCCCAGTAATGTTGTTGAAGCTGACACCCTGGGATCCTTCAAGAAGCTGCTTGATGAGATTCTGGGATCAATAAGCTACCAACAACCAAACGAGCAAGATGGGCCGAATGGCCTCCTCTCGTTTGTAAACTTTCTTATGTTCTTATGTTCTAACATTTTGAAATGGGTGAAAAAATGAGGCTGGGAAAAAAACAAAACAATTAAAAATAAAAACCTGAAAACTCTTCGTTAGATAAGTATTCACCCCCTTTGCTATGACACCTCTTAAAAAGCTCAGATGTAACCAATTGCCTTCAGAATTCTCACAGTAAGTTAAATGGAGTCCATCTGTGTGCAATAAAAGTGGTTCACATGATTTCAGATTAAATTCACCTGTCTCAGTAAGGTCCCACAGTTGGGTAGTGCATTTAAAGAAAAGATACTACCATGAATACCAAAGAGCTTTCAAAACAACTCAGGGATAAAGTTATAGAAAAACACAAATCAGGGGAAGGGTGTAAAAAGATTTCAAAGACATTGAATATCCCTTGGAGCACAGTCAAGTCAATAATTAAGAAGTGGAAGGAATACAAGAAGAGCAACACAGAATCTGCTTAGAGCAGACCGTCCTCCCAAACTGAGTAGCCGGGTAAAGGCATTGGTCAGAGAAGCCATCAAGATGTCAAAGACAACTGTCCATGTGTCAAAATAGCTCAGGTACTCCACAAATCTGGCCTGTATGGAAGAGTGGCAAAAAGGAAGCCATTTCTGAAAAAAAAACCCATATAAAATCCTGCTTAGAATTTGCAAAAAGGCATGTGGGAGACTCTGAAAAGATGCCTGGTCCGATGAAACAAAAATTGAACTATTTGGCCTAAATGCAAAGCGTTATGTCTGGCATAAACCCGACACCTCACATCACCCAGGTAACACCATCCCTACTGTGAAGCATGGTGGTGGCAGCATCTTGCTATAGGGATGCTTTTCATCGGCAGGGACTGGAAAGTTTGTCAGGGTAGAGGGCAAAATGGATGGAGCTAAATATAGGCAAATCCTTGAGGAAAACCTGCTTCAGTATGCAAAAGACCTAAGACTAGAACATAGATTCACATTTCAGCAGGACAATGACCCCAAGCACACAGCCAAAGCAACACTGGAGTGGCATAAAAACAAGAAAGTGAATGTCCTAGAGTGTCCCAGTCAAAGCCAGACTTGAATCCGATTCAGAATCTGTGACAAGACTTGAAGATTGCTGTCCACCAACAATCCCCATCCAACTTAACCAAGCTTGAACAATTTTGCTAAGAAGAATAGGCGAATATTGCATGCTGCCAAAGGTGGTTACACCAAGTATTTCCTCAGTGGGGTGAATACTTATCTAAGCAAGACATTATAGTTTTTTTTTTCATTAACTGTCATTTCACAATAAAAATTATCTTGCCTCTTTGAAGTGTGGAGTAGGTTGTGTAAATCAAAGGGCAAAAAATCCCATTTCAATGCATCAAGATTTCAGGTTGTAACACAAAACTGTGAAAACGTCCAAGGGGGGTGAACACTTACTATAGGCACTGTGTATATACAGTGCCTTGCAAAAGTGTTCAGACCCTTGACCAATTCTCTTATATTACTGAATTACAAATGGTGCATTGAAATTTCGTTCTGTTCGATATTTTATTTTAAAACACTTAAACTCAAAATCAATTATTGCAAGGTGACATTGGTTTTATGTTGGGAAATATTTTTAAGAAAAATAAAAAAACTGAAATATCTTGCTTGCATAGTTATTCAACCCTCACACATTAATATTTGGTAGAGCCATTTTTCGCTACAATAACAGCTTTAAATCTTTTGGGGTAAGTATGTACCAGCTTTGCACACAGTGTCGGAGTGATTTTGGCCTATTCTTCTTGGCAGATTTGCTCCAAGTTGTTCAGTTTGGTTGGATGTAATTTTCAAATAGTGCCACAGATTTTCAATGGGACTGAGATCAGGACTTTGACTGGGCCACTGTAGGAAATTCACCTTTTTGTTCTTGAGCCACTCCAGTGTTGCTTTGGCCATGTGCTTGGGATCATTGTCCTGCTGAAAGGTGAATTTCCTCCCAAGCGTCAGTTTTTTAGCAGACTGAAGCAGATTCTCTTGCAGTATTTTCCTGTATTTTGCTCCATCCATTCTTCCTTCAATTGTAACAAGATGCCCAGTCCCTGCTGATGAGAAGCATCCCCACAGCATGATGCTGCCACCACCATACTTCACTGTAGGGATGATGTGTCTTAATGCATGGGCAGTGTTAGGTTTGCGCCACACATAGCGCTTTGAGTTTTGGCCAAAAAGCTCTATCTTGGTCTCATCTGACCACAAAACCTTTTCCCACATCACAGCTGGGTCACTCTCATGCTTTCTGGCAAACTCCAGACGTGCTTCAGATTGGGTTTAAGTACAGTGAATGTCTTGCATTGCGATGGGATCATTCACAAGACAACCCCAAGCCGAACACGAAAACATTTTCTAAAAATGACAATTAAGCTGATCTCGATGGGGTCATATTTTGGCCTAACATTACACTAACAAACATCTTTGTGGATGGCTTTTGGCATTAAAGTTAGCTTTCACAGTTTTTTATACTTTTTTTTTTTACATTTTCTTTTTACAGAACAATGCACTTTTCTTGACACTCTTGCTTGGCCTCCTTTTTAGTTTACCAGCCCCAGGCAAAGTTTTTAAATTGCTTTTTAAATTGGGACAACGCTTTATTTGTGTTGCCTACATCAATTGTGTGTCTAATGGGATACGGGTGTTACAGATGGGCTTGGCACTGTGACAGGGATGTCAGCCCGAAGGCTCATAGTTAGAGGACTAGCTTTCCAAAGTGTTTACTAAAGATGTAAAAATGGTAAGATAGAATACAAATCCTAAACACTCTAGTTTTTTTTTGTTTGTTTTAATGTTTAATAGAAACATATTCTGCTTTAAGAGGAACTGAAATTAATACTAAAGAAAATTATTTCAATAGTAGACTACTCAAAATCCAAAGTCAAGTGTACTTTTGTATTTAAAAATTCTAAGGTAATGAGCATTTAGACAAAGGGTTGAATTTGTAGTCTTAGCGTTTACTGAAATGAGAAAAAAAACTTGATTTTACAAACTCAGGAACAAACTCAATTCAAGATCTCTCTTGAGTGACTTTCATTTTGTAACATTAACTTAGACTTTTCTCTTTTCAAACCTTAGAAGTAATTACAGACTGAAGTAAACACTTTGTCAATAAGCAAGCCCTGAAGACATTTTGGCTGCTGCTGTTGTGGAGCAATGAAAACCATGTGGGCAAGCCTTCAAGTGCTGTTGTTTTAACTGTCTAATGAGGACTTCCTTTACTGAGCACACTTCATTGTGGGATTTCACAAGGGAACACAATACTACTTGAAGGATGGCATCTTTAATCCTGTTTTGAAATAGTGGCATGCAATCTTATATCAACCTGTATTACCATTTAATCTCCTGTACATCCCATATTCAGAAATGCGAATGCTTATCAACAAGTGCATTTATATGTCAAACACAATGATACCTTTTATACAGAGAGTGATGCAGGTATGGAATGGGTTACCAAGCCACATTGTTGATGCTGAATCCTTGAGATCCTTCTTAAATCTTCTTATGTTCCTATTAAAAACACTGTAAAAAACATTCACTTTTGGATTTGGACCCTACAATTTAGGAAAGCAATCCTAAAGTTTTCCTTTATCACGTTCTAAGAGCAGCATTAGCTACCACCATTCTTTGAGGATTAGAGATTAATTGTTTTAGGTATTTCAAGATAATCCTGGAAGTTAAATAAATACACCAGGGGTTCTCAAACTGTGGGTCGTGAAAGGTATCAGGGAGTGATATCAATATATTTATAAATAAATATTTTTAAATAAATAAATGTAGAAATTAATGTGTGTGTGTGTGTGTGTGTATATATATATATATATATATATATATATATATATATATATATATATATATATATATATAAAGGGGAATGGGAGTTCCTCATACGTTAGAAAAACTTGTCGGAAACTGCTGAGATTTTGTTATACAACGAGACACTAGCAAACCTTTGCTTGCAGCATCTGTAGAGTAGTGGTTACTGTACTGTGCTCTTGACTGGAGGGTTGTGAGTTCAATCACAGGTATGGTTCCCAACTTTCCATTTTCTCAAAACCAGACACTACAGCTATTGTCAAATTTTTGCATCACCCATAGAATTGTATTATGTTGGTAATAGCAAATTTGCGGGAAGAAAATGAAGACTATAGTTCATTGTAATGTAGCGGCTTGTAGCCGTTGTTCCCAGCAGGAGAACAAGAGTCGAGACAGTGGTGAGTGAGTTAAAACTGCTTCCGGCGCTGTAAACTCATGCAAATTAGCTCTCACAGGCCTCAATAACACAGCACGGGAAACTAGCCAATGGTCCTCCACAGACGCATCGTTTCACCCAAGGTTACAACAAGCATCTTTTGATTGCAGTACACAACACATTGCATATGAAACATAATTTAGAGCAAATTCCCAGCACCAAAGTCTGAATGGTTTTGTGTGTCTAAGAAAGACCCAAGTAATAGTTGCAAGACGTAGTTTACCCTATGTATCTTTATTTATTCTGTACTTTAAGTATTGCATATTATTATGCGTTGTAGATTACTGTTAATTTAAAATGTGTTATATAGATTGTGTAATGTTATACATGTAACAGTATTTTAATGATAGAATAATCCCATAAATCTCCCTGGATAAGGGCATCAGCTACATTACTTATTATTATTATTATTATTATTATTATTATTATTATTATTATTATTATTTATTATTATTATTTCTGAAACATTTAATTTCTGAAACACTTTTTCTTCCTTTCCTCCCTATTGTAAATTGTACTTCTGTCCTTTTCTTGCTGCTGCTACAAGCTCCTTAGCAGCTCCTGTCTTCAAAAATCCCGCAAACTCGGAACATGTCATTTCAGAGTTGAAGGGCTCGAATAGCCCAGCTTTCACAATGTCCACTTGGAGCCAATTCCTTTCCTCGGTCCACAAGTTCTTCATAACGCTCAAAATGCTTTCAACAAATGTGTTGCTGGGTGGTATAGCAAGCACATGCTGCACAATTAGAAGTAAGTTCGGAGCCTTGCAGCGCTTAAAGAATTCCACCCATATATCAGAGACGTTGGTTTGACTATGGTGCTCCTGTTGCTGCTGGCACAGTGTCGATTCAGCATCATTTGTCAAACTCTTTAGGGCTGGTACCACATCATTTAATGTACGCATTTCTGTAAATGGTTGATCTCCGTCCACTTGAATGTCCAAGTTGGTAGTCAAAGTACATAGTTTGTCCAGCTCAAGAGGTCTGTCCAGATTGAGTGATGCACACAACTTGTAGAAAGAGTTTTCGCTGAAATCAAACCACTTTTCTAGATACTGTATGATGCGTGTGTAAGCCCATTGGGCATCTCCAACAAATGTATTCCGCTTGTTAATAGGTAGGCTTTTCAAGAACTGTGTCACCTTGTACCCATAGAAGCCTTTCTCTTGTCGATTCTGAATCTCACCTCTCAGCTTGTTGAATGTATCATACAGTTCAGTTACCTGAATGTAATCACTTTCAAGAAACTTTATGGTGTTGTTAAATTGGCTGTTAATGTTATGCACAAAGTAGATGTACAGCTCATGCTTGTATGTACAGCTTACAAGCATAATATTTTCATCGTCAGACACTGCGTCCTCTTGCTCAGAAATAAAGGTCCATATTGCGCAGCTCACATTTTCCATTCCTTTGCTCACAAAGTAAGATTTGAGTGCAAGACAATTTTCCAGTAGCCTGTCCATGGCAGTGCAAAGGGTCAGAAAACGTCTAGGTACATGACGTAAGATTTCTGAATATTCTGTCTCCATGAAGTCAAAGAACTCTAAGTACACTAATATTCTTTGCACTGGATGATAATTCACTGAAAACCTTGATGACCAGGTTCTCTACATCATATGAGAGCATTTTTAATCCATGTTTCGCTGTATTGTGTACTATGTGAGCACTGCAATGCCCTAGCACAAGATTTGGCAAATCCAACATTTGTTTTAGGTGCACGAAAACAGACTTGTGTTTCCCGAAATTGACAGACATGTTGTCTGCTCCATATGCCACGATTCTATTATACATCAGACCTGCATTTTGAAGACAACTTCTTAAGTTGTTTGAGATCCCCACTGATGTTTCATCTGCATCCTCAAAAAAGTCTATGATTGATATACAGGTTCCTTTATCTTTATTAAAATAGCGGATGGCAACTGGGAATAATTGTGTTCCCTTTATTAGAAGCATCTGTTGCTATTGTGAACGAGGTAGATCCAGTGTCTTGTACAGACAGTTTTAATGAATGAGGTACTAATACATTCTCTACCAAAGCCTATGCTTTTGTCCTTTCACAGTGAATTTTGGAAACTATCTTGGAATGAGCGAAAATGGAGCGGTACAACTTATTTCCACAATCTTGTGACTAGTAACTGTGGTGGTGTTTAATTCGATGATATGTTAAAAGCAATTCAGCCGCGCACAAGTGTTCTTCGTGGGAGGGATCGGTCTTTACAAAGAATGTATCAATAATAATGAAACGTATCTGTGCTTGTACTTTGATTTTGTGACCCCCCTGTCTCCGCATGATGCCTGATAGCTTTTACAGAATCAAACTTAACCGTGAATAGAACACGACAAATTGAACAATATGCTGAGTCATCACTTGCTTTTGTAATTCCGTGAGTTGCAACCACTCATCTTTAAAAGAACCTCGCACTAGTCTGCAGCACAGTTAGGCGCCAGCGAAAGGAAGCTAAATACGCTATTAAACGTTGAACGTTTTTATACGCGCCTGCTTGCTAGGCACTTAACTCTTTAGAAGCCAGTTTCCTCCACTGCTTGTGGTTGTGCACCAAGAAAGTTGTACAAAGATTAAACTTAAATTTATATATATATATATATATATATATATATATATATATATATATATATATATATATATATATATATATATATATATGTTGACAGAAAAATGTACAAATTTCAGTGGTTTTACATGTTTTTCTACAAACAGTGCCAATAAGCACAGCTGGAATATTAGCAGATGTTATCCATTTAAAGTAAAATTCCATGCATTATCCTGCTTCTGTAATTAGAAGACGACCCCAAATAGCTTTTGTTTCAGTTTACGGTGTGCAAAATTCTATAAACTGACACATGCTCTTTTAGGCATTAATTTACTGTATACATATTTTATTTAGTTCCAATCCATATACTGTATTAAACCAAAATCATGAAAATACTGTCAATATATCAATGCACTGACTTATTGATATAAACGATTTAAACATGTTTAAACAGGAAAGCATGCATAAACATTGAGGTTATTTTATCACTCCATTGATCATTAATACATTTTAAAAACACAAAACATCAGAGTCACAGCATGCATTATATTCAGGCTGAGACACTGCTGTTGTACCCTTGAGCAAGGTAGTTTACCTAGATTCGGTATAAACAACTGGATACAGGGACAATTGTATGTAGATATAATGTGTTATAATTGTGACAATTGTAAGTTACCCTGAATAAGGGCATCTGCTAAAAAATAAATGATAATAATTTAAATGTAATCTGCTGAACTATTTGCATTTGACTTGGTATTTGTATATTCTGAAATATATGCATTTGTATTTCAATTTCAATTTCAAATGCATTTAAATACTTTTTAATAATAATTCTCATAATAAAGTAAAAAGACATTTCAGTACGGCTGGTAAAGTTGATCAACCTGAAAGACGACAACTAAAGGACACTTTTGAGAAGTACAAATGTTTTGTATTGTTAACAATGTTCACTTTTGAAAAGAATATCAGCAATGCACACACACACACACACACACACACACACACACACACACACACACACACACACACACACACACACACACACACACATATATATATATATATATATATATATATATCATAATTTATGTCAGCTATTAAATTGGTACCTCAATTGAACTAACAATTTGTGACTTAATGTAATGTTAGAAATAACTTGAAATATCCAACTCTTTTGGCTGCTTTCACAAACCCTAATCAGCATAAATCATGGACTACCTTACCTGAGTTAACATTAGGTAGTCCTAGATTAGTGCTAATTGAGGCCTGTGCAGCCAGCCATTTAAGAGCTACAGATAATTCAAATGCTCTGATTAGACAAATTATTCATTCAATTGAAGGTTCAATTCAGTAATTTAAAGCTTAGTTGGAACAAAAATTAGCAATCACTGGGTCCTCAGGACCAAGATTGGGAAATATTGTTTTATGTAACTTGCTTCCTATATTGGTACATTCTTGTTAATTATTATTGACTACTTGATTACTGTGTTTATGTCGTTATTATATAAACTTTTCCTTGTATGTCACTGTAGCAGGGTGGTAGGAAAGCCCTGCTTAAATATATTGTTTGTATATTTTTAGAACGGGGTCTCCCCCTCTGTCCATGTGTTATATACAATGGCTCTCAAAAGTATTCACCCCCCTTGGACTTTTGCACATTTTATTGTGTTACAACATGGAATGAAAATGGATTTCATTAGGAGTTTTTGCCACTGATCAACACCAAACAGTCCATAATGTCAAAGTGAAAAATAAAACTATAAACCGTTCTAAATTAATTACAAATATAAAAACAGAAAATAATTGATTACATAAGTATTAACCCCCTTTGCTATGACACACCTAAATAGGCTCTGGTGCAATATGGACTTTTTTTGTGTTGATCAGTTGCAAAAACTCCTACTTAAATCCATTTTGATTCCATGTTGTGACACGGGGGTGAATACTTTTGAGAGCCACTGTATGTATTATTATTTATTTATTGTATTTGTTATTGTAGTGATGGCTTTGCTGTGCATTTTTGTTTTGTTATTGTTTTTATTTTTGAAAATAAAGAGGCAGAGGCAAGGGGAGTAACTCGTCCTCTGCCACGAATGACTAGAAACCTTGTGCAGAAGGTGGCCATCTCTCGAATTAGGTGATTAATTTGTTGCTAAATCGGGAGATGGTCACCTGCACCCACCCCTTAGGGTGGGTGTTCAGAGGAGGAATGAGCGCGAGCGAGGAGCTAGAGAGAAGCGAGAGATTAATTTAAAACAGAAACGTATAGATCAGTGAAGGCGATTGCCCAGCCTGACTTCGGTTTTGTTGTGTTTTGTGTTCAGGATTTATTTTATTTAAAACCTTTATTTTCGCTCTGTAAGCAGTGTTTATTTTTCTTCAGATATTTTGTTTATTTTGTTGTCTTTAGTAAAAACGATGCGTGCAGCACGTTCTTTTGAACTGCAGTTACCTTACCTGTGTGTGCCTCCTCATTCTGGTCTGACATCACCGCAACGCCATTTCCTGTCACAGTCACCTTGGATAAAGGCCTCTGCCAAATTCATGTTAATAAATTAACATTTGTTGTATGGGAAAGCATTTGAAGTCAATTTAGCATTTGTCACATATTTGCATTTGTATTTAGTTTGGTAGTAAATGTATTGCATTTGAATTTGTATTAAGCAAATTTAGAATTTCAAACACATGCAGTCATTTGTATTTAAATCTAAATGCGTTTGACCCCATGTTTGTTTATATGACATTATGCCAATACAATAATATTAATGATTACTATTTCTTTCATGTAGGGGACTTCTAGCCAGCCTGAAACACTGGAACCGTCATGCCTTTCTCCATGAAACGATAAAGAAAATATAAATACTACATGAAAAGAATAGGAAAGGATAAGGATCAAAAAATATGCAGCCCACTCAGAACAACTACAATAACACATGAGAAACCAGAGACACAGACACAACCACAATTTCAGCAATCTCCAGACCGATCACAGTGCGTTGAGTTATTATCGTGCAACCTTCCATGTAGAATATTCAGAACGAACACAGCACATTGAGGAATACCGTCATGCAACTGTCCAAGTAATATCTCCAGACAGAACACAACACATTGAGGAATACCAAATGTCTGTAACACAAACCAGCAGAATCAGCATCGCAATGGACAGGCCAGACCCCAACAGCAGCAGGAACAACATCACTGGGACCAGCAGCTAAACAAATAAACTCAACAACAGGAAAATAACATGTAATTTATTCACCAACAGCCAGATTTGCATTACTTGGAGACAAAGCACAAAACATAACAGCAGAAATCATGACTTTATCAAGAACCAGAGCCACAGAAATTTCAATTACAGCATCACACCAATCATGCCTCAATACAACACCACATCAATCATGACCCAATGTTTAAAACAGGACAGCAAGGAAATTACAAACCACAGCCAGACCAAAAACAAACACAGCAAGAATGTCGCCCAAAGAACCCAGAACCAAAACAAAGAAAACATTTACAACACCACAATAAGGACCCACATATCCAAACAGAAAGGCAAGAACAACAGCTTCCACCAGAGGAAAGGCTACTTCAGGAGCGCGAAAGTTACAATAAAAATCCGGCACCAAAGTTACTTCAGCAGCGTGAAAGCTGCAATAAAAACTTAGAGGCAAAGCGACTTCCATAGAGGGAAAGTTACAGTCAAAACCCAGAGACAAAGTGACTTCGGGAGTGCCAAAGCTACAATAAAAACCCGGAGCCAAAGCATCTTTGGGAGTGCGGAAGCTATAATAAAAACCCAGAGCCAAAGCGACTTCAATATAGGGAAAGTTACAATAAAAGTTCAGTTCAGAAAGTACATAGCCAAACCTTTCACCTGCCCTTGCCTCTTCAGGAAACACTGAGTAAACTGCCCCTGCCAAACCAAGCCTTGCCAGATGACTTGGAACTCCACATCCTGGTACACAGTGCACCAACAAGGTCCAAAACTGTTTGGGAAGACATTGGATGTCAATAAAGTGTATAATGCTTTATGGAAGTTGAAGGAAATCAATCCTTTCTACAAAGACATCATCTTGCCACAAAACTCTGTCAACTTGCTTACTAATCACAACTTGAATGCATTTCAATGTCATTCTGACAATGAAGAAGAAGATGAAATCAGTGTGGACAAAACAACCTTACCCCAAAGAACCTTTGTTATGTAAGGTTCAACCAGAGGAAAAGGCTGTCATTTACCACACTTACACAATACATCCCATACACAGTGAAAGAAAGAAAGGTACAGCTATTGATATTTATCAAATGCTAGACCTACTGTGATTCCCAGACTTGTACACTCATGGAATTCATGCTGAATGGATGCCTCGTTTGAATCCAACAGAGTTTGTCAAAGCTCGGCTTCAGTCATGCCATGCAAAATCTAGGCTGAATCAGCAATATATCTTTCACCTGCAGCGTCAAGCCAAAGTTGCACATTACTTTTGGTGCAGGGAGTACCAGGGTCACAGCACCCACTGGAGATGCAGCTTACAATATCAATGGGATGACCATTCATAGACTACTAATGCTTCCAGTGGAGCATGGAAAAACACCAGTGTATCTTAACCTCTCTGATGCGGTACTGCAATGCCTTCGTACAGACATGTGCGATGTGACCCCCTTCATTATTGATGAGATGTCCATGATTTCCAATGTCACCTTGTTTTACATCCGTCTTTGTCTGTGTGAGATTTTCTACTGCTAACACATGTGATGGCTGGTTTGGAAAAATCAACATCTTAATTCTGGGCTATTTGCTACAGCTTCCACCTCTGCACGAGAATCCCCCTTATGTGCCAGTTACTCAAGAGGGATTGCACAAACTGACTGGCTCCATGGTATCTGTGGATCTGTGGAATTTGTTTGCATACGATGAACTGACATTATAAGCCAGAAACAGGACACAACTTTTGGTAACCTCCTTAACCATGCCCCACTCAGAACCACCAACCAAGCTGATTGCAGAGTGTTGAGGAGATAATTTGATAATTCGTTCCAGCACAAAAAACAAATTATCAGACTTGAAAGCCTTAGATGACAAAGATGCAAGCTCAACCTGCATCATGCCTACTGTAGGTTCCATGTAACCAGATCCAGACTGAAATGCTTGATAGTATGCCTGGAGAGGACATTAATCTTATGGCAATTGACACTGTGGACTGCCCTTGTAACTTCCAGAGAAATGTGCTAAAAAAAATGAACGCCTACAAGGCTGACAGTAGTCTTACAGCTGGACTGGAAACTACCATACGAGTCAAAATAGGCTGCAAATGGATGCTTCGCAAGAACATTGACATTGCCACTGGTCTTATCAATGGGGCAATAGGGAAGCTTCAAGCTGATTCGTACTCTCTGGAAAACACAAGTATGGTCAAAACCATAGCCATCAAATTTAACAATAGCGTCACCTATACCTTTCAACTCATGGATAGAGTCTACATTGTTCGAAAGCAGTTCCCAGTCATTGGTGCTCATGCATTTCCCATGCCAGGGTATGACTCTAAAAACAGTTATGATGGATCTTGGTAACTCCATTTTCTCATATGGACAAAGTTTCGTTGCACTTTCCAGAGTTACTTCCTTAAGCGGTATCCACCTTAACAACTTTGATCCCACCTCTATTTACGCATGTCAAACTGCAGTTGAATCAGAGTACCATCAGCTCAGAGGGATTTATTGTCCTAAGTTGATAAGCTTGAAGGAGACTAACACGAACAAGGGACACAAGGTAAAAGATTGAGTGCATTTTTTTTTTTTTTTATTTCATCGAGCCATCACTAATGTTCAGGAACAGCAAAAGCCTCAATCTTCTAAGAGAACACTTAGAAAGTTAGACATCCATTCAGAGGCTTGAGCAACCCCAATTTCACCTCATGCTATGCAAATGCAACATTGCAGTGCCTTCTTCACTTGCAACCTCTGAAGGATTAATTAAAACATATCAACAAGAGGCTATCAGGAGCTTTGTTCACAAATATGATCACTTGTCATCCACTGCATCTCTAACTACTGTGGATATTTGTCACTTCTTAGGAGAACCATTCAATCGAGGTGAGCAGCAAGATGTTGCAGTTTCTCACCAAATTGTGTGAAATTTGTCCTGAAGTATCTCGCATGGTTTCAGTCACAATAAGTCATGACATTCTATGTACTAGATGTAACTACTGCTCATCAAACGGACAGGTGTTGCTTGTTTACCCTCTACATGTACCTGCTGGTACAGATTCCATGTGTTTGGAAGAACTCATTTATAGAAATGACAAATGGGCAACGATTCCTGGTAGCAAATGTAGGCAATGCAAAACTTCTCTATTCGTGAAACATGAACTTATTCATTCAGCAGGAAGAATGATTGACGGGACCATTACAAAGTGACACAATGCTAAGTTTACTGCTGTGCAGAAGAGCAAAATTACTGTGGACAACAGGAATTACCAATTATCCTCCATTATCCTACACCAAGGACAGGGTATTACTTCAGATACTATGTGTCTGTTCTTGCTGTGTGTGCTACTGGATGAAGTAACTTACAAAAAATAGATGGTGAGTAAGTAGATTCAAGAAAATGCACAGAGTCCTTTTCTTCAATCAGTTGCCAGGTTTATTGAAATATGCAGGGAGTCTGGTCCCAGGTACAGGACAAACAATACTCATCATTACGATGTTTGCATGACAGTAAATACCCTTCTGTATAGATGGTCCACCTCCCCTTTCTCTGACACTTAACCAATGGTCAAGGTACAACACATTATTCTGTTAATTTAGTGTGTGTGTGTGTGTGTCTGTATGTATGTGTGTGTGTGTAGTCTAGAGTGACAACCTCTGAACTCAGTGCATTGTTCACACTCCTGGAGAAAAAAGGTCCATAAATCTGCCCCTTTGATCCCAGTGGCATTATCTCTTTCGATCTCTCTGAGAACCTCTGGGTCCAACGCCAGTCCCTGGGAGCCTTTTAGCCCCTTGCATTCCAAAGTCTTACAGCCTGGCCCCTTCTCGTCCACAGCATTGTTATCTTTTTAGCTTGCAGTCAATGCTAGTCAAGAAACTTGTAGACGCAATGTCTCTATAAGCAGTACATTGTGCATGTACTGCTTATTGTAAGCAGTACATGCAATTTGAACCAAACAGTCTGCTATCTGCAATATTAGTCTCTTTTCAGGAAAAAACACCAGTATAGCTCTGCCAGTCCACATGCGTAGCAAACTGCTAATTAATTCTCAATCCATGTTTTCCAACACTGGAAAACGGGTGCATGCAAATGCTGTACTCATTGAAGTTAAAACATGGTCAAGAAATGCAAAGGACACGTAAAATGTGTTAGTATACTACCCTTTAGCATTGACATGCATATGTACCTCTTTAACCATTCATAACATTGTAGTTTTTTACCTACCTAAATATCAATATATCAATATATATAGATATGCAAACTTATGGAAACTATAATAAGATCCAAAATGGAAAATTACCTATATGGTAACAGGGTACTGGGAGACAGTCAACATGGTTTTAGGAAAGGGAGATCATGCCTAACTAACTTGCTTGATTTTTTTGAGGATGCAACATCGATAATGGATAATTGCAAAGCATATGACATGGTTTATTTAGATTTCCAGAAAGCTTTTGACAAAGTCCCGCACAAAAGATTAATTCTCAAACTGAACGCAGTTGGGATTCAAGGAAACACATGTACATGGATTAGGGAGTGGTTAACATGTAGAAAACAGAAAGTACTGATTAGAGGAAAAACCTCAGAATGGAGTGTGGTAACCAGCGGTGTACCACAGGGATCAGTATTAGGTCCTCTGCTATTCCTAATCTACATTAATGATTTAGATTCTGGTATAGTAAGCAAACTTGTTAAATTTGCAGACGACACAAAAGTAGGAGGAGTGGCAAACACTGTTGCAGCAGCAAAGGTCATTCAAAATGATCTAGACAAGATTCAGAACTGGACAGACACATGGCAAATGACATTTAATAGAGAAAAGTGTAAGGTACTGCACGCAGGAAATAAAAATGTACATTATAAATATCATATGGGAGATATTAAAACTGGAGAAGGAATCTATGAAAAAGACCTAGGAGTTTTTGTTGACTCAGAAATGTCTTCATCTAGACAATGTGGGGAAGCTATAAAAAAGACGAACAAGATGCTCGGATACATTGTGAAAAGTGTTGAATTTAAATCAAGGGAAGTAATGTTAAAACTGTACAATGCACTAGTAAGACCTCATCTTGAATATTGTGTTCAGTTCTGGTCACCTCGCTATAAAAAAGATATTGCTGCTCTAGAAAGAGTGCAAAGAAGAGCGACCAGAATTATTCCGGGCTTAAAAGGCATGTCATATGCAGACCTAATTCAAGCATTCAGAATTCTAAAAGGTATTGACAGTGTCGACCCAAGGGACTTTTTCAGCCTGAAAAAAGAAACAAGGACCAGGGGTCACAAATGGAGTTTAGAAAAAGGGGCATTCAGAACAGAAAATAGGAGACACTTTTTTACACAGAGAATTGTGAGGGTCTGGAATCAACTCCCCAGTAATGTTGTTGAAGCTGACACCCTGGGATCCTTCAAGAAGCTGCTTGATGAGATTTTGGGATCAATAAGCTACTAACAACCAAACGAGCAAGATGGGCCGAATGGCCTCCTCTCGTTTGTAAACTTTCTTATGTTCTTATGTTCTTAATACCTACCAAAATAAACACAATTGTTGCTTCTAATTTGGCTTCTTTTTTTCATCGCTCCACTTTACATTGAAATGCTCTTTGGACAACTTCAAGGAGATTGTGACCATTCCCTTATCAGCTCAAAAGTCACATCTGCAACAAAAACATTGACAATGCACAACCAAAATAAAATGCTCCAACACCCCAGCCCTGGATCTGCAATGTCACTTACCATACACTTACCTTGCATTCTAATTATCCCTCGCACTTGTTGCCATTATTGGTCTTGTTTATCATCTTCACTGTTGGAAATGTTTTGCTTCATGCTCATCTTTATTCTGGTTACAACCCAGCCGATAAGGGAATGAGTATTTCAATGTAAAGTGGAGCAATAAAGTGGAGCAATCAAAAATAGAAGCCAAGTTAGAAGCCAC
The DNA here is from genome assembly GCF_017654505.1 of Polyodon spathula. Classification (NCBI taxonomy): domain Eukaryota; kingdom Metazoa; phylum Chordata; class Actinopteri; order Acipenseriformes; family Polyodontidae; genus Polyodon; species Polyodon spathula. Next base: position 23,194,294 of record NC_054546.1, read on the forward strand.
AATTGTGTGAATGTTGGGCCCCAGCACCTTTCCAATTGTGCCTATTTGGTTGATGCTTGACAAAGTTGCCCCAATTCCTTCTCCTAACTTGAGCTTTTGTGTTTGATATCACCACTTTAGAAGGCTGTTTTGTTTTTCTAACTTGTTTTTTTTTACATTGACAATGTTTTTGTTATAGATATGAAAAGCAATCACAAAAAGAAAAATAACTTCCTTTTTCCTTCTCTTCTGTCTGTTTAATGATTCCAGCAACCAGTTTTCCTTCAGCAGCCAAAACCCGACTGCTTCCCTACACCACTCATCACCTCCTTCCTATCCTTCCTCTTTTATATCCTCCTGGATTGACTGGTTGTGGGGCAGGACTTCCTATTAATTTAGGGAAAGTGCTCATGCAGATGGTAAAATAGTGTGCACACAAAAATAAACAGTGATTTTAATGTGCAGATTCCAAGGTGCAACAAAAAAAGAAAATACAAAAGAAAAAACACATCAGGTAAGGGTACATAGAGTAATAAAATACAATAATAAATCATTTCAGTGCACAAAATAATAAAAATGATAAAACGTCACTTGTGACATCCCCCATCCACTTTAATCCTTGTCGTCCCATAACAGGCAGGTATCCTACTTAAATTAGGCCGCTAAGACCTCTGCAAAGGTGTGGAACGTGGGGCTACCGGTTCAGGCTCTCCCTCTAAAGCGGGCATGTCAGCAAAATCCTGGTCAAGCTCAGGTGGGGGTGCAAACACAGGCAGCCACATGGGAATAAAAAATAGTCTCATCCCATTCTTCTCTGTCGGTCGGGATTCCATTGTTTGATGTTCTGGGGGTCTCTTAGGGGCTTCGAGAGGACTCGTGGTCCATGAGCATAAAATTGTTTCTGTGTATGGTCTTTTTAGGTCCTTCTTGATGCTCTGGCCGCACTCGATAAACGGAACTTCCTGGACCTACAGGGACAATGATTATAAAGGGGTTAGGGTTTCAACAGGGTGCTAACTTACCCCTAGCTCTTTGTCAGAAGTTTTTTTACCAGGACCTGCTGGCCTAATAGTAGCGGGCCCGTCCGTTATAGCGCTCTTCGCTGCTGCTGTTCTCTCTGCACATTTTCCCGCACTGTGCCATATGCTCATGCTAATGTTTTATGATGGGACTGGACCCATCCTCTCAAGGTCTGGGGATTCTGTGTCAGGATTGTTCTAGTTACTAGATCCACAGGGAGATGGGCGTGATATCCAAACATCACATAAAAAGGAGTTATTCCTGTACTCTCATGAACAGAACTGTTATAGGCATGTACCAAATCCAGCAGCTTATCTTCCCAAAAGTCTTGTTCATCCTCCCTCAAAGATACTAACAAAGACAAAAGTGTTTGATTAAATCACTCACAAGCCCTGTTCCCTTGTGGATGGTACAGGGTTGTGTGGCTTTTTTGAAAGCCATACAACCTGCTTAGTTCTTGCATTAATTTTGACTCGAATGTGGCCCCACAGTCAGAGTGGATATGCTTCGGACATCCAAAAGGCTGAATTATGGCTTTCCATAGAGCTTTTACTGTGGTCTGATCGCTAGTGGGTACTGCCCAGGTGAATCTAGAAAACATGTCAACAATGAGTAGTATATAAGAATGAGTATCTCCATAATGGCCTAAAGACAGAAGTCAATCGCCACTACCTACATAGGGTAAGAAGTGGCAATAGAGACAAGGGGGGCTCTCACCTCCAGTCGGGCCTTGTTACAAATACACTGGGGGCACTCCGTGGTCCATTGCTTGGCATCTTCCCCCATGCTATATCAGTAGAACCTCTGCTGAAACACTAACATAATCTTTGCACTGGTAACATGTCCGAAAGCTTTGTGGTGCTTTACCCAGAACCAGTGGTCTTGGCACCGTAGAACCACAATCTCTATCCGGGCCTCTCCCATAGTCGTTCCAACTTCCCTCCTCACTAGGACATCTCCTTCCACACAACTGGTCCCACTCCTGTAACAACCTCTGAGCCTCGAGTGGTGCTGTAGTATAGGTCTGAACCTCTGGGGGGGGGTGTTCCTCATTCCTGCCAGGTATGAACCAGTTGAACGGCTGGATCCTGTCTCTGCCACTCTGCCCACGGGAAGTCGGACACCTGGGTCTCAGTGTTCTCCATAGATGAGGGTGCTCCTCCTTCACCCAGGGGTTCCACCTATACTGGGGCAATTTGAGTCTCACACTCCCTAGGAAGCCTAGAGAGAACATCTGCATTACAATTTGCAATTCCAGGTCGACATTTTAAATCTAAGGTGAAATTCACCAGTTGTGTCACCCACCGCTTTTTGGTTATGCCCAATCGAGCTGTATCCAAATGCATTAAGGGATTGTTGTCAGTGAACGCAATAAACTCCACCTCCCACAGACTAAACTCCGTAAACTCCACCCCTTTAAACTTATCAGTTAAAGTCAACTTTAGTTCTAATAATTCCAATTTAAATGAGCTATAATTCTTATCATCACGGCGGGGTTCAAACTCCTACTGGCATACGCAATCACCCTTTCTCACCCCTCTTGAACCTGCACCAACACTGCTCCCAATCCATCGAAGCTAGCATCTGTATATAACTGGAAAGGTGCAGTAAAATTAGCATAAGCCAAGACAGGGGAACTTACCAGTGCCATCAGCTACTCAAAGGTGGTCTGACATTATGGAGTATAGGCGTTTTCTTTCCCAAGGCAGCAGTCCCACTCAGCAGCGTATGTAACGGGTGATTATCTTGGCGAATGCTGGAATATACTGCCTGTAATAGCCAACAAATCCCAGAAATGAATGTACCTGTCATATGGTCGAAGATGGGGGCCAATCTTGGACAATGGTCAACTTCTCTGGGTCAGTGGACACCCCTGCTTGGCTCACTTGATGCCCCAAATAACAGACTTCCCGTTGGAACAGCATGCACTTCTTGGGTTATAACTTCAACCCATGGTCCCACAGTTTCTGAAATACCTGTTCTAAATGAAGAAGATGAGTTTCAAAAGTAGGAAAATAAATGATTATATCATCTAGGTAAATAAATATGAGTCAATTACCTGACCTCCTAGGCAGCATTGCATCAGCCTTTAAAACAGCCCAAATGTCAACTCATACAAGCAGAGGGGCATTGTGAATGTTGTCTTCTCCCAATTGCGGGGTCTACTTCCACTTGCCAGTATCCACTGGATAGATCCAAGGTGGAATACCATTCAGCCCTTGTACGGTTCATCAGGAACTCTTCTATCCGAGGGAGTGGGTATGCGTCCTTATGGGACAGAACATTCAGCTTTCTGTAGTCTACACAGAATCTCCAGGAACAGTTTTGCTTTGTTAAGACTACAGGAGCTTCCCAAGGGATACTGCTCTCCCTGACCACCCCCTGATCAATCTTTGTCTGCAGTAGCATCCTCAACTCCTTGTACAGGCTAGGCGGAATCAGTCTATAATGTTCCCTGGAAGGGGGGGGCTTGTCAGTGGGGATGTTATGGAGGACGACATCGGTCCATCCAAAATCCTCTTCATGTATTGCAAACACCTTCTTCTAGCATTGCAGCCTCTCTTGCTGGGCAGGGGTGAGCCCATCTCCCTCAAAAGTAAGTTCAATTCATCTTTGGCAGCAGGCGACTATATAGGGCGGACATCCACCTCTACCACATCAGGCTGAAGGTACTGCAAGGCCTCTCTTGAATTCTCTACAAATGTTATTCAAGGATTTCAACTTAACTGTCACTGTAATTCTTGTCGAATGGATCCTGGCAGCAGTTGGTCTTGCAGTACCTCCTCTCTTTGTGCCGTGCCCTCAGGTTCCCATAATTGCCACCTAGAAAACAACTCACGCAACCGGTGTGAAAGCCCTCATAGTTTCACCCCTATGGTGACAAGCTATGAAAAATTCTACCCTCAATTTGACCACAGAGGCTTTATCACCATATAGTTTGTTCATTACCTTCCAGATTAATGTACATGTGATGTGGGGTTGTCTGTTACAGGGCCTCGTTACAACCTTCACTTCAGTGATAATAGGAAATAACTTAGTTTAAAGATATCCCCTAACAACAGTTTACAAGAAACCTTAGCTTCAACTCAACAGTTGGAAACAAACAAAAAAAAAAACTATTGCAGCAGAAAATAAAATCAACACTTTCCTTTGATTTTTGTGTCATTGTTTTTTCACCAACAACAATTATTTCCACTTGAGGAGAAAAGCTGGAGAAATGTGCAAGTCTTGCTTGAACTCTAAATTTGGTTCCCTTCTGTCAGGTGACAGCTACCCAATAAACCAAATATCAGAAATCAGAGCTATACCCCAAACTACACAATACTCCCAGCTTATAACCCCCTCAGTTAAGAACAATAAATCTCAACAGTGTAAACAGTTTTTCTAGTACAACACAGTATTTATTTCCTTAACTGTTTCAGTCTTTTAACCCCTCTTGTTTTCTTTTTTGAAAGGAAAAGCACACACACATAAAAATACTCTTTAGCTCAGACCAATCTAATGTCACAATCTGTCTTTAAAAAAAATAAAAAATTGCTGGCAAGGTCTGCTTTAGAAAAACGTTTAGTAGCACAGTTTGTTCTAAATAAAAAAAATTGCAATTGCAGTTCTCTTGTAAGAAAAAATGAATAAAAAATGTGTTTGCAGAAATGTATGCTCTTCAATAAAGTACATCAGAATGCACAATCTTACACAGTCCCATTTAAAAAAAAACAGTTCAAGAAAGTATAGTATATACTCAGTCCCTTCTTCATTTTTACAAAAAAATATATACTTCACTTAAAAGAGTTCACCTTATAACACAACATGCTTCCCTTTTCAGTTCAAAAAGAAATATATATATATTTACTACAAAAAGAATGTTGTTTGCAATGTCTCATTTCAAGTCTCAAGTCTGTTTAAAGTGCGACTGCTTCACGGCATACAAATAATAATAAAAAAAATCCAGCAGTCAGTATATTAATTTTAGTACTGTAGCAAGATAATTATGTACAAATGCAGCAAAAATTATTTAATTGGCATTTTTCAAACCTCCGTGGAGATTTGGTACCTGCTCCCATATTACTGAAGCAATACTGTCCCGATCTTTCAGTTCCTCTCTGCATAAGTCATAGAAGTGTTCCGTTCCAGCTCCAGCCACCTTTTGAAGTGCACGACTTGGTTACTCTGCATAGCTCCAGGTCATCTTCTGGATTACTGCTGTCTCCAACTGATTTTACTGTACCAAATTCACTGACTACCGTTTTCTCGGCAAAACCTTCAGTTTTCTTTTTATTTTATACTGTTATTTTTACTTTAATTGTACACCCAACTGCTAATCCTCCATCTTGCTTCAGACCAAGCTGCCTTGTCCCGCCCCTCATCCATGCTCATTGGATAGATACAATATCTTCCCGTCGAAATAAACAAAAAAATTCTTCCTTAAAGGACAGTATTTAGTTTCATCCTATTACACACAGGTAGCCCGTTCTTTATCCACAAGCACTAGCTCTTCCTGCTTCGCTGTCCCCTCTAACCCTAACCCTAACCCTAACCCTAACCCTAACCCTAACCCCTCAAAACAAGAACAACAACTCAGGTAAGACAACCATTAAATGTATTTATCTAAATGCTAGAAGTATCAGAAACAAAATTCTAGAACTTGAAGCTACTGCACTAACAGGTAACTATGATGTGATAGGTGTTACAGAAACGTGGTTATCTGAGAGTGATGGGGACGAATATAATATTTGTGGGTATACACTGTATGGGAAAGACAGGCAGGACAGAAGAGGAGGAGGGGTAGCGCTATACATAAGAAACAGTCTTGAAGCCCAGGTGTTAAACCTGGACAAAGAAAATAAAACCGAATCAATATGGGTCAGAATAACAGACAAAAATTCAAAAGGCATAATAATAGGAGCATGCTATAGACCGCCAGATTCAGACGGTGAGCACAATAATCTGTTATACAATGACATTAGAAATGTGTGTAGCAAAGGAGAAGCCATACTAATGGGGGATTTCAACTTCCCCCAAATAAAATGGGAAAACCCGATGGGTAGCGCGAAGGATGAAATAGAAATGGTGGAAATGACAAATGACTGCTTCCTAACACAATTTGTGAAGGCACCCACTAGAGGGGAGGCATGCCTTGATTTAGTCTTTTCAAATAACGAAGATAGAATAACTAAAACAGAGGTCAGAGAACCACTGGCAAACTCAGACCACAACATGGTCTCATTTGAAGTGTTTTTTAAATCCCCAAAAGTAAAGACTAAAGCTAAGGTTTACAATTTTAGAAAAGCAAACTATGAAGGTATGAAACAGAGACTAACAGAAGTAGATTGGAGTAAAATAGAGAAAACACCCACAGAAGAAGGATGGTTGTTCTTCAAAAATGTAGTACTAGAGGCGCAAAACAATTACATCCCTAAAGTAGACAAATCTAAATGTAAAACTAAATTGCCAAAATGGTTTAATAGATCAATTAAAAAAAATATTCAGCGAAAAAAGGCACTTTACAGAGCATTAAAAAAGGACCAAAAAGAAAGTACGCAGAAAGAGTACACAGAACTGCAAATGCAAGTCAAAAAGGAAGTTAGAAAGGCCAAGAGAGAAATAGAAATGAACATTGCTAAGGGAGCTAAAACCAATTCCAAAATGTTTTTCCAATATTACAACAGCAAGAGAACATTCAAAGAGGAGATTAAATGTTTAAGAGATACAAATGGCAAAATCGTAGAGGAAGAAAAAAAAATAGCAAATATGTTAAATGATTACTTTTCACAAGTTTTTACAAAGGAAGATACTGACAACATGCCCCACATGTCATCCAGTTCCTATCCAGTTTTAAATAACTTTAGCATAACTGAGGCAGAAGTGTTAAAGGGACTAGGAGCTCTTAAAATAAACAAATCCCCTGGGCCGGATGAGATCCTCCCAGTAGTACTCAAAGAAATGAAAGAAGTAATTTACAAACCGCTAACCAAGATCATGCAGCAGTCTCTTGACACAGGGGTGGTACCGACAGACTGGAAAATTGCAAACGTAATACCGATCCACAAAAAGGGAAACAAAACTGAACCAGGTAACTACAGACCAGTAAGCCTGACTTCTATTATATGCAAACTTATGGAAACTATAATAAGATCCAAAATGGAAAATTACCTATATGGTAACAGGGTACTGGGAGACAGTCAACATGGTTTTAGGAAAGGGAGATCGTGCCTAACTAACTTGCTTGATTTTTTTGAGGATGCAACATCGATAATGGATAATTGCAAAGCATATGACATGGTTTATTTAGATTTCCAGAAAGCTTTTGACAAAGTCCCGCACAAAAGATTAATTCTCAAACTGAACGCAGTTGGGATTCAAGGAAACACATGTACATGGATTAGGGAGTGGTTAACATGTAGAAAACAGAAAGTACTGATTAGAGGAAAAACCTCAGAATGGAGTGTGGTAACCAGCGGTGTACCACAGGGATCAGTATTAGGTCCTCTGCTATTCCTAATCTACATTAATGATTTAGATTCTGGTATAGTAAGCAAACTTGTTAAATTTGCAGACGACACAAAAGTAGGAGGAGTGGCAAACACTGTTGCAGCAGCAAAGGTCATTCAAAATGATCTAGACAAGATTCAGAACTGGGCAGACACATGGCAAATGACATTTAATAGAGAAAAGTGTAAGGTACTGCACGCAGGAAATAAAAATGTACATTATAAATATCATATGGGAGATATTAAAACTGGAGAAGGAATCTATGAAAAAGACCTAGGAGTTTTTGTTGACTCAGAAATGTCTTCATCTAGACAATGTGGGGAAGCTATAAAAAAGACGAACAAGATGCTCGGATACATTGTGAAAAGTGTTGAATTTAAATCAAGGGAAGTAATGTTAAAACTGTACAATGCACTAGTAAGACCTCATCTTGAATATTGTGTTCAGTTCTGGTCACCTCGCTATAAAAAAGATATTGCTGCTCTAGAAAGAGTGCAAAGAAGAGCGACCAGAATTATTCCGGGCTTAAAAGGCATGTCATATGCAGACAGGCTAAAAGAATTGAATCTGTTCAGTCTTGAACAAAGAAGACTACGTGGCGACCTAATTCAAGCATTCAAAATTCTAAAAGGTATTGACAGTGTCGACCCAAGGGACTTTTTCAGCCTGAAAAAAGAAACAAGGACCAGGGGTCACAAATGGAGTTTAGAAAAAGGGGCATTCAGAACAGAAAATAGGAGACACTTTTTTACACAGAGAATTGTGAGGGTCTGGAATCAACTCCCCAGTAATGTTGTTGAAGCTGACACCCTGGGATCCTTCAAGAAGCTGCTTGATGAGATTTTGGGATCAATAAGCTACTGACAACCGAACGAGCAAGATGGGCCGAATGGCCTCCTCTCGTTTGTAAACTTTCTTATGTTCTTATGTTCTTAATGCACCACAGAGAAAGTTTGCATGCTTAGCCTTTCCTAGCCCCATATGACCACACATTGCCTGCACCTGAGTCCGCCAATCCCTATAAATTCCTGTTCCCATTATACTTAGGGTACTTTGCTACAGGCGTGACCCCAGGTTCCTGAGCATTCATCGTGTGTGTGTGGAAAAACCGGTGATCCTGCCAACTGCACCAAAAATCCAGCTTTGTCATGGGTGGGGTGACCAGCGGTAACAACAGGTAAATAAATAATTTGAATACTACCAACTACACCACGTTGAGTTTGAAAAGGGCAAGGACCTTTTTATCCATTAGTAATAACCTTCCTGGAACAGGTTGTTTTGATCCTCGGGGGTCCAACACATACACTAAGGGAATCCTTTCAGTAATATGAACGTACTGGTACGTTCACAAAAATGTCAACACTGTTTGTCTCTGGAAAATCACTCATGAGCAAGTATTAGTAACAATAAAAAAAAAAAAAAAAAACTCACTCCCGTAGGACTGGCAGTGCATTTTAGAACTCACTACTCAAAGTTTTAAAACTAATTTTATTGTTTCTCAGCAGGGTAAAAAAATGCTCTTTAAAAACCACACACAAACTTACAACAAATAGAAATAGTTAAAGAGGGAGAACCCAAAAAAATGCAAATTGAGGTAATCCCCTCCTATTGGTAAAAGTCTCAAAATTATATATATATATATTTAGCTGCCACTCTGCCAAGAGTCCAGTAAAAAGTATTGGAAGTCCAATTAAAGTTGGTTCCCAAAATGCTCAGCTGCCTACTCATCCCGACTTCCATGATTCCATGTATCGAACCGCCAATTCCTAATCTACATTAACGATTTAGATTCTGGTATAGTAAGCAAACTTGTTAAATTTGCAGACGACACAAAAGTAGGAGGAGTGGCAAACACTGTTGCAGCAGCAAAGGTCATTCAAAATGATCTAGACAAGATTCAGAACTGGGCATACACATGGCAAATGACATTTAATAGAGAAAAGTGTAAGGTACTGCACGCAGGAAATAAAAATGTACATTATAAATATCATATGGGAGATATTGAAATTGGAGAAGGAATCTATGAAAAAGACCTAGGAGTTTTTGTTGACTCAGAAATGTCTTCATCTAGGCAATGTGGGGAAGCTATAAAAAAGGCTAACAAGATACTCGGATACATTGTGAAAAGTGTTGAATTTAAATCAAGGGAAGTAATGTTAAAACTGTACAATGCACTTGTAAGACCTCATCTTGAATATTGTGTTCAGTTCTGGTCACCTCGCTATAAAAAAGATATTGCTGCTCTAGAAAGAGTGCAAAGAAGAGCGACCAGAATTATTCCGGGCTTAAAAGGCATGTCATATGCAGACAGGCTAAAAGAATTGAATCTGTTCAGTCTTGAACAAAGAAGACTACGTGGCGACCTAATTCAAGCATTCAAAATTCTAAAAGGTATTGACAGTGTCGACCCAAGGGACTTTTTCAGCCTGAAAAAAGAAACAAGGACCAGGGGTCACAAATGGAGTTTAGAAAAAGGGGCATTCAGAACAGAAAATAGGAGACACTTTTTTACACAGAGAATTGTGAGGGTCTGGAATCAACTCCCCAGTAATGTTGTTGAAGCTGACACCCTGGGATCCTTCAAGAAGCTGCTTGATGAGATTTTGGGATCAATAAGCTACTAACAACCAAACGAGCAAGATGGGCCGAATGGCCTCCTCTCGTTTGTAAACTTTCTTATGTTCTTATGTTCTAATACAACAACCCACTAAAGAAGATGAAGATGGAGATCCCGGAAACCTGAAGAGGAAGGGGGGGGCGGGGACAAAAAAGGAGGTTGTGTTCAATGGTAAGTAAAGCCTTCTCATGCACTCCTGTGTTCCAGGTGGTTACTTCCCCTTAGCTTATCTCTGACTCTTATGTATCTCCCTCTCTCTCTCTCTCTCTGGTTCTAGAACCCAACTGGACCACTGGACTTTGACCTCCAACGGTGGACAGGTAAGTATCACCCTGAAATGGACCCTTGGACCTTGATCTCCAATGCGGAGCCAGTAAGTATCACCCTGGAATGGACCCTTGGACCTTGATCTCCGATGTGGAGCCAGTAAGTATCACCCTGGAATGGACCCTTGGACCCTGATCTCCGATGTGGAGCCAATAAGTATCACCCTGGAATGGACCCTTGGACCCTGATCTCCGATGTGGAGCCAGTAAGTATCACCCTGGAATGGACCCTTGGACCCTGATCTCCGATGTGGAGCCAGTAAGTATCATCCTGGAATGGACCCTTGGACCTTGATCTCCGATGTGGAGCCAGTAAGTATCACCCTGGTGGGTTTCAGGCGTACCCTGACAGAACACAGAGCCGACTCAGGGTGGGTAAATATAAACTATAGATATACAGTTTGTAATATATCAAAGTCTCAAAAAAATAAGTGAATAATAATGAATGTCACTTCCCTTCTCTCTCTTCAACTGTAACGACTCCTGGAACCGTCTACTCAAACTTGGACAGCCCCTGCAATGTAACCCGGCCAAACGCAAACATGACAGGAAAATGAAAAAAAAAAGATGTATACAGTTCAAAAAAAGACTTTCTTAAATCCAAATCAGTTTTGCAGTGTCTGGTAGCTTTAAAAAAAAAAGCCCAATATGACAGAATATGAAAAGCAGTCACAAAAAGTTGGTGCAGTACCTAAACAAAAAAAAAATACAGCAAAATTGTAGCACAGTCCCCCCCAAAAAATAAATTAAAAATCCCAAAACAACAAAGCGAAGGAATCCAAATCCATTGATTACCCTACAGCCAGAATCCTTCTTTCAGGGTAACCAAGACTCTCTTCCTTTTTCCTTCTCTTCCATCCGTTTAACGATTCCAGCAACCAAGTTTTCCTTCAGCAGCCAAAACCAAAATGATTCCCTTCACCTCCTTCCTGTCTTTCCTCTTTTATATCCCCCTGGATACTCTCATTCGCTTGACTGGTTGTGGGGCAGGACTTCTTGCTAATGTAGGGAAAGTGCTCATGCAGATGTAAAATAGTGTGCACCCAAAAATAAACAGTGATTTAAACAGGCAGATTCCAAGGTGCAACAACAAAGGAAAATACAAAAGAAAATAAATCTGGTAAGGGTACACAGTAAAACCCAATAATAAATCATTTCAGCACACAAAATAATAATAAATGATAAAACATCACTTGTGACACGCGCATCATCATCAGAAAAAAATGGTTTAAAAAGTATGTCTAAAGTTGAAGGACTACGGGGCAAACGTTATCATTTAAATTGCATTTTCATAATCTTGACTTCTGTAACATAAATAAAAAATGGCTTAATGTATACTTACACATTTTATAAAATGCACTACAAATCACTATCGCAGTAACAGTCGCATGAAGAAACAGAAATACCAGTATCCCAGTATGAGAACCACTACTTTAAATGGGCGCAAACATTTGACATGACCATGACTTGAGTGTTGCTACTGGTTGCTAAGGCAACGGCTCTTCTCACCTTGTGATAACATTCTGTTGGTTGGCCTTTTGTTGTGTTAAGTGTTCCTTCATCTTGCACCGTAAAAAAAATGGCTATTCGACAAAAAAAAAGGAGTAAATTGACTAACGTTCCTCCCTTACTGGGAAAATGCCGAAATGCAAGTGAGCAGAGAGTAAGTTCCTGTGAGATGTGGTACTTATGTAGTCATGTTGATAGCGGGAGATGACACAGGTCAGTGTGGGTTGTCCATTCCTCTGGCAGTATTTATTTGGATACCCACTGAGCATGCCGGGGTCCTTGGAAATTAAACCCCTAATCTTGTTAACAAGAACTGTAGTAGTTGAGCTAATTGTCCCTCTCCCTGTCTATAACACTAAGGTCAGTACTCTTGTTTTGGGTTTCCAGTTAAAAAACCATGGCAATCAGCATGTAAACAGTACTTTGTGTGTCTCTAATATTCTTCATATTAGAAGAAATCTGTCTCTTTGCTCAACTGCCAATAGCCAAGGCTGCCACGTTGACTTTTTCTTAATGTTTAAATTACATGTTTAAATGGTGGGCAGTGGCTAGCACAAGCTAAATAAATAAATAAATAACAATAAAATAGTAAGCCTTATGAATTGTGTGGCTTAATTTGGTAAAGAGTAGTAAACCGTACATGTTGAACTCTCCAAGAAACAGACTCTTCTGCTCAGTTATTTACAAGTGTGCTACTGCCAGCTGACAGCTCAGTTACAGCACATGGCTAATTTGAATACCAACTGATTTTGCACACAGGGCCACTGCAGCTTATATTCAAGTCAACAATTCCACACTGTAGAATGATACTGAAGAGGGTTGTGGTGCAGAGATGATGTTGATAATATAATGTTGCCTATGCTAATAATAGATGCTTCTTTGACAGCTTCCTTTTTTTTTTTTTTTTTTTGCCGACTCCCTTAGACGACTCCTATCTGGTCACCCACTCCCTGCCAGATGCAAGGGTGTGTGCATGTGTGTGTCTTACTAAACATAAACATCCTTTCCATGGGTTTAGGATGTGTTCACCTGAAATGTTACATGGGAGAATCTACAGAATCCAAAACACAGGTACTTTAGCACTGTATATGCATACATAACAAAATACATGTAGCCCCCTCCTTTATACGCTTGGTTCTGAGCTCTAATTGGTTAATAACCTGTCTACCAATACATGACAGGTGTGTCAGGTGTAATTTGCGTAACCTACTGTGGAAGGCAGGTAAATCAGTCAGTGCTGAGGGTTATTGTGAAAATGGTATCCAACAGGAGACATGATGAAGACAGGAAACCACCAGATTATTTGATAGCATACCCCTGTATAACTGCTGTGAAAAAAAGCTTTGTTACACAGTCTTCTTTAACCTGTACCTCAATGACCTGGAGTGAGACAGAGCTGCCTTCTGAGCCCAGTCCTTTTTAACCTGTACCTCAAAATCTGGATCAAACTATTTGACTGTGTTATTCTGCTCATTCCCTCTATGGGAGTGAGGTCTGGGGTCCAACCTCGAGGAAGGATTACAATAACTGGGATAAAGTGCATCTGCTATTCTGTAAAAAATGCCTGTAGAGCTGAGCTCGGGTGATATCCAGTACTGCTCGACATTGAGAGATGAGTCGTGAGGTTCTGGTTACATCTGAAACAGAGTGACCCAAACTCATTCCAGTTCATAGCTGTTAAAAGCCAGGAGCAATCTGACACAGTGAGTCACATTGTGAAAAAGATTTCAGAGTAGAGCAGGACTGACAGACCAAACTGGAACAGCAAAAACAGAAACTCCCAAAAGAGTCTGATCAGTGCAATCAGCAAGGAATCTAAAAATGGATTGGCACACTGGACTTGGCACCAAGAAACACAAAAGAGGAATATGCTACAGGACACTGCATATAAATTTTACAATGGCAAACGATTTAGAGAAGATCAAAAGCCAAACACAGAGACAACAATGACCAAATATTGAGTCAGAGACTACAACCTGTAAATAGAAACAGGCCGACATCAACCGAACTGGAAACCTGTGGAGAGAAGACTGTGTGGCCAGTGCGACATGAATCGAATTGAAGATGAGGAGCATTTCCTTCTTAATTATTCTGGGTGAGAACACTGACCCTGCATACACAGCTGCTGAATATATCGGACAATGTCATGAACTGAGACAGGCCATGTAAATCCACAGTGTTTGAACAGACTCCACTACGGGCTATAGGCTTCCACTGACAGAAACTTTCTTACATCATACAAGTATGTAAGCATATATATATATTCTAAAATAATCAATACAAAAACAAAACACATTTTATGGCAGGTCTTTGCCCTGTCCCCTTTTCATGTGCAGGGCTCCTAGCCCTGTCACTATGTCTTTTGCAAACTGTAACTCTTACAAGATAAGTAACAGAACTCAATCGTCTGATAATCCTGCCTAGAACCCATCTATCTCCTTCTCCTACCCGGTACACCCTCACAAGTACTTTAAGCTGAATGTTAAACACTCTCTGCGGAGTTTCTAGAGCGATAATAGCTTTCTTTTCACACATTTTGCGTGTAAACCCTTGTCTTAACAAAGACCACTGGGTGAGGATCTGCACTGAGAAGCTATTCAGCTGGAGTTCTCCCAGTAAAAGAATGCGGTGTGCTTCGGTACACAACAACAAAAAAAAAATAGCTACCTTGTGAGCTACAGTTTGCAAAGAACCTTTTCACAGAAATCAACGTGTATGCGCTGCCATGGCCTTTCTGTCCATCTCCAGGGATGAAGAGGGGATGTAATGTTCTGGCCACCAAAAATGACTGCGAGCTATAATCTCTAAGTGATTCCTGTGCAATTTAGTTATTAGCTTGGGCTGTAGTTCCTGTGGAATTATTACTCTCAGCCCCCATAAAACACAATTAATTTTGACCAAAATTTCAGTATCTGTTAAAATATGGTTTCAAATTTTCATCTACCACATGATCTGGCCAACTGTTTAGTGTAATTTTCTTGTCTAGTTTTGAAGCTGATAGGTAAGTTGGCAGGTAGTACATCCATAAATGACACTCTGAATGCAGGGTTGCTTCTGGGACATTTTTCATCTATGGGCAACCTAGACAATGCTTCAGCATTACCGTAATGTTGTGAAACCTTGTTTCGTATAGTATAATGGTGCGCTGTTAATATCAACACCCATCTCTGTAACCTGGCTGCTGCTAAAGGCAGTATTCCTATTTTCTGACCTAGGATTTTGACCAAATGTTTGTGATCCGTCACTAATTCAAACTTTCTACCACAGAAGTAGTCACTGAACTTCATTTTGCCAAACACTATGCCTAAGGCATCATTCTCTATTTTAGCATAATTTCATTCAGTCTTAGCCAGCATATGAGAGGCCTACATCTACAAGTCTGTGTGAAATGACTGCTCCTACCTGTATGGTGAAGCATCACAAGTTAAAAAAATAAGTCTCGGAATATATATATATATATATATATATATATATATATATATATATATATATATATATATATATATGGTGTTATATATTATATAATATATTATATATATATATATATGTAGTATTGTATAATATACACACACACACACAACACACACGTTTTGTTGTGTCAGTGCCTCAGAGTTTCATGCATTTAAATGAGGATTTGTTTCCACTTATCTACATACCATACTCCACACTGTTAATGGGAAAAAAGTTTTTATTGAGAAAAAAAAATATATATATTAAAAATACAAAACTGAAAGATCATAATTGGATAAGTCTCCACCCCCCTAAGTTAATACTTGGTGGAACCACCTTTGGCAGCAATTACAGCTGTGAGTCTGTTGGGATAGGTCTCTACCAACTTTGCACACCTAGATTTGGCAATATTTGACCATTCTTCTTTACAAAACTGTTCAAGCTCTGTCAAGTTCCTTGGGGAGTGTTGATGGACAGTCATGCAAGTCATGCCACAAATTTTCGATTGGATTTAGGTCGGGGCTCTGACTGGGCCACACAGGGACATTTACCTTTTTGTTCCCTAGACACTCCAGTGTAGCTTTGGCTGTGTGATTTGTGTGGTTGTCATGCTGAAAGGTGAACTTCCATCCCAGTTTCAGCTTTCTTGCAGAGGGCAGCAGGTTTTCCTCAAAGATTTCTCTGTACTTGGCTCCATTCATTTTCCCTTCTATCCTGACAAGTACCCCAGTCACTGCCGATGAGAAACATCCCCATAACATGATGCTGCCACCACCATGCTTCACAGTAGGGATGGTGTTCTTTGGGTGATGCGCTGTGTTGGGTTTGCGTCAAACATAACACTTTTAAATTAGGCCAAAAAGTTCCATTTTAGTTTCATCAGAGCACAAAATTTTTTGCCACATGGCTACAGAATCTCCTGAGTGTTTTTTTTGCATACTTTAAATGAGATTCAAGGTGGGCTTTCTTGAGTAATGGCTTCTTATTTGCCACTCTACCATACAGGCCAGATTCGTGGAGTGCTTGGGATATTGTTGTCACTTTGACTAGTCTTTGCCATAAAAGCCTGTAGCTGTTGCAGAGTTGTCATTGGCCTCTTAGTAGCCTCTCTGATCAGTTTCCTTCTTCCTCAGTCATCCAGTTTGGAGGGACGGTTTGATCTAGACAGGGTCTTGGTGGTGCCATACATCTTTCACTTCTTAATAATCATCTTAACTGTGCTCCAAGAGATATTCAAGGCCTTTGATATTTTTTATACCCATCCCCTGATCTGTGCCATTCAATAACTTTGTCCCGGAATTCTTTTGAAAGCGCCTTGGTGCTCATGGTTGAGTCTTTGCTTTTAAACCTACAGTTGAGTCTGCTTTGAAACCTTTGAACTGCTGAATTTATCCTGAAATCATGTGGATCAGTACAATTTAACACAGGTGGAGGCCACTTAACTTGGTGTGTGATTTTGATGGCGATTGATTACACCTCAGCTAATTTAAGATTGCTAATACAAGGGGACTGGACACTTATCCAACCAAGCTATTTCAGTTTTTATTTTTAATGAATTTTCTACAAATTTCTAGAATATTTTTTTACACTTGGAAGTTATGGAGTAGGATGTGTAGAGAAATGATTTTTTTAATGCATTTTAAAATACTATATATATATATATATATATATATATATATATATATATATATATATATATATATATATATATATATATATATAAAAATCACAGACAGATGTAATCTGGTTTAGAAAAAGGGTTGTGATAAAGAGAGAAAGAGTCAATGTTGTAAATCTCCCTCCCAACGAGGAAGGGCACAGACAGTAAAGACAGTGGTATGCTGCCTACTAGATGGCCCACCTTGATGGTAGGTGGAAACCGGAAGGTGACCATATTAGGAGGGGCGCATAGTTGCAATTTCCCAGAACGCCTCGATTGCATCCCTCTTGGAGAAACCATGGCGGCAGGTTGTTTGCAGGGAGTGTATGGGTATAAAGGGGAAGCAACTACGTCAGTACTCTTCCTTGCGCTAAAAATGTAAACTGTCGGCCGGAGTTGTGTTTTGTTATTTTTGTTACGTGTTTGTTTTTTTTTACTGCAGAGGAGGAGTGAGAGCGAGGGGCTGCAGCCACGGAGCCAGTCCACACCTCACCGAGCACTTCCCTCACCACACAACAACAGCACCAGCACCATGGACCCGACTCTGGAGAGGACACTTTTGTGCACAGGGATGTGGATTATTACTATTGTTTATTTTCTGAGCTTGCATGCTGGTAGAGGGGCGTCTCTTTTGTTTATTTAAATAAAACACAGATGTTTTGGGAGAAAATCACTGCATTGCTCTGTTTCTGCACTACACCACTCGTACCTGTTACAGGGACATTGTATTTTGTACATCCCGGTCTGGCAACCAAACACTAGGCTCTGGCTATACACATCAATGCGTAAAGCACAAAGAACAAAAGACAGGGATTGCAGCCCAAATAATAAACACATGTTATCCGCCCCACAGTAGTAGTGCTCATGGTTGGTGATAACAATTATTTATAATGACTGTGGTATTGATTTATAATGACTGTGGTAAGTATTGATCTGACTTTGTGCTGGCCCAAGGCGACAGCTCCGGAGACATGTTAACCGTCTGGTGGTTTACAAATACAGACAATTACTAAGAGACACAAATAAACGAAACACTCTTACAGTCCTTACAGTCCTTCTAGTCTTTAACACAAAAAACAAGCGAAGGAGTAGATTCCGATTCTCCGGCCCCTTTTATGCTGTCACGCATGACCCCTTGGTAAACGAGTGCAGCTCTCTCTACCATCTGCATCTGCTATGTTGTTTTCCTTCCAGGTCAATACGTTCTTTCAACAGAGTCTTGCCTTCTTCCAGACTAACCAACTTCCTGACCCTGGGGAAGAACTGTCAGGCCAGCCATTCCAAAGGATCCTATTTTCTCTGATTAGCTCCCTCACAGGTCAGGAGGGGGCTTTACAACCAAGGTTCATTATATTTCTGTCAAAGTCACCCCTGGGGTTAAACAAGGTTCTCATAGAGATGAGTCATCCCTGGGGTTAAACAAGGTTCTTATAGAGATGAGTCACCCCTGGGGTTAAACAAGGTTTTTATAGAAATGAGTCACCCCTGGTGTTAAACAGAGGCATTACATTTTTAGAGGCTGTCGTTAGTTTAGACTTGATCGCATCTAGTGTTCAATAACACCTAGTTCTTGACAGCATTTTGCTGTCTTTTTGTTTAATTTATGCAGGTTGATGTTCACAACTTTATGCTAATGAGGTATTTGTTAAACTTTATCTCAATTAATTAAAAATATTGCTTCAGGAACAAATGTCCTTGGGGCTTAATGACACATGTCAGTTGTCCCTCATGAATAGCAATGATCTTTAAATACGTGTCTATGGTTGAAATCTGATCATATTCTCCTGTTTTTTCCTTACGACAGCCATTAACATTTATGAATAGACCCTCAAAAGTGTACAAACAGGCTTGTTATTTATCGTGTAACACTAACCGTTTTACTTTTTATTTACAGAAAATTGCATTCAGTGGTAAAATCCTTGAAAGAATCGTCCCTGAAACGTTTTCGTGTCAGTGGGGTTTATTCAACTGATCCAAACAGCAAGTGATCTCAATACCCAGCTGAACCTCCGTTGCAAGGGTGCAGGACTCCGCAACATCTCATTACCCAGCTGAACCTCAATTGCAGGGGTGCAGGACTCCACAGACCTAGTTAAAAATTATAGTTAACTCTTTGGACATTAAATTACCCGGTTTTTGATTGGGCATTTAAGCATTTGATTGGGCATTTAAATAAGTTAGATTGTTTATTATTCACTGTGCAACTTGAAAATTAGTAATTTACCCTTTGGGACAGGGAAAGAGCAGGGAGTGGAGGCTGGTTACATGGCTGCATTCCTCCAGAGCTGCTGCTGCTCACTGAACCCTTTCTGAAGTCAAGGAGCTGGCAGCTCCCAGCTCGCAGCCCCTCTGCTCTGGAGATCTGGATATCTCATCCATCTCGGGTCAACAGGCAGGCCAAGTGTTTGCAAATCAATAAAGCAGACATTGATACCGCTGCTGCAGGGAGGACGCAAGCAGTACACCACTACTACCCTGTGCTCAGACCTGTGCTAAGGTGGTGGTACATGTAACATTGATGGAGGTTTAGAAGCAGATATTGTGCTTGACTGTGTGTCTGTCCAGGATGACTGCTGAGGATTATAACCAAGCCTTCTGTTAAACGGGTGCCACGCATGAATGGGACGATGCCTAAATCAAAAAGTTTTTTGTATTTTTAATTGCTTGGGAAAGTTGCAGCCCATGCTAATATTCAAGAGTCTAGTCCCTGAAATTAATGTGAACCTCATCGGGAGCAGATAATTGCACTGGTGTAATGCATCGCTAGGAGCTGAACTCATTGAAACTGTTGTCGACTCACAATCACCGTTTGTGACTGTAGGAGGAGAGGATAACCCAGGCATTTCTTCTTATTGTTTTTTTTTTTTAAACGTATCTTATTAAGGGTTGTTACTTGTGAGCTGTATCTTAATGTAGATTATACCCCCTATTCCACAATCAATATAGAATTATTCTTTTGATCCTTATCACTTACAAGTTCATCCTCCATAATACAATCTGCTGATAGTCAGAGCTCTGCGCTCATGCACAATCTCATACAATACCAACACAATCATGTCACTTGAATAGGCAGTGGATGCAAAATAGTATGGTAGTCGGCACTACCAGTGGCTCTCATTACCGACCGCATCGTTTTGAATTAAATCAACACTTGCTGTAGTCAGTGGGACCACGCTATCAGACAGCACAGAATGATATAAGATTAGACAAAAACATAGTGTAGTAGGCACTACACTAATCATGTGGTCTACAGTAGGCAAATAGTTGGCGCTATTCTCAAGCTTCCTTAACATTGCAAAGTATAAAGACAAATTTGACTTACCGCTGCTAGAGCTTATACTTTCTTGCCTTCAGACTTGAGAATTCCTTAATAATGTCCGTGAAGTCCAATTGGTGAAGCAGGTCATGTTCATCGACATGAGACTTAAATGATTGAGTCTCTGTTGCCCCATAGTGGACCTAAGCCAGTGCTTAATCAGCGGCAACTTTGAAAATGACCGCTCCCCCCCCCACCACCACCCCCCCCATTTGTGACCGGTAAGGTTAGGAAAATCCTCAGTGCAATGTCCACATTTGGAAATACAAATTGCAGCTGTTTCTTCCGCAGCATTTGAAGCAAGTTCCTTGGAGATGTGTCACTTGTGTCCTTTGAGAAATTAACAAACTGTGTCAGTTCATCAACAAAGTTCTTCCGTAGATCATTGTGATACCTCACTTGTAATTTGCGGGCAACTGTGCCTAGTCAATCTTTAGACAGAGACATTAGATTTGTCAAAAAACTGAAGTGGGCGCATGTTTCTTTGTATGCATCGTGCCTGTGTTCAATTTGTCAATCATTGCAAAAAACACCTCAACATGAAATTTGTCTCTTCCTGACAAAATGTGGTCTGGCTCCATTGACTCATCTGGTTGACGTTTTCTCTTTATATGTCCACTCTTCTCACCCTTGAACTCTTGTGACATGTTATCTGCTTTTTCTTCAAATGTGTCAAACTGCATACGCAGGTCCTCAAATGTACTTTTTCCTCAAATATGTCAAACTGCATACACAGGTCCTCAGCAAAATCAATGAGGTAGCTTACTAAGTTGATTGCTGTTACTAGGTTGTCACAAAGACGGCTGTAGTGGGTGACGTCAGACCAGAAACCAGGAAATCAGGAAATAAACAACAGAGGCAGAGTTTGGTGAAGCTGAGCGAATGGTCTCGCTCAGCATTTAATAATGAACAGACAGACAGAAAATAAAAGGTTGCAAGACAAACAAAACACAGGCACGGCACTGGTAGCCAAAACAAAGAGATCCAACACAACGGACTAACACTAAACAAACACGGTGAGCTGATATTTTAACTATTATTATTATTATTATTATTATTATTATTATTATTATTATTATTATTATTATTATTATTATTATTACCTCCGTCTCCAATCCCGTTCTCCACTCACCGAACACACAACATACAACACAAAATACACACAGGGGCGGGGCACTGCCACACAGGTCTAGATCTACAGCTTGGAGGACAACATTAGTGGACTGAAAGCGTTGAAGTACTGTATTCTAAAATATACATAGAAAGGCCATTTCTAACTTTGTCATTTTATTGAAAAGGGACTGTGCATCAGCATGTGTGCTAGAATTCTGTGTTGTATCCTCTGAAAGGTTTTTCAACGACTCCTGAATATTTGCATAATTCAGGAAAAGGGCTTTGGTGGCCTGTGCAAGAGCTGACCATTAGGTGTCAGACAGGTCTTTAAGTGTCTCCACATGCTTATTTTCATTCTGGTCAAGTCCATCTTTGATCAATTTCCAGCGGCAGAGTGACGCAAAGCAGAAGTTGAAGAGTGTCTGAGTAACGCAGGAAAGATTGTTTGCCTCCGTGCAGCAATCCACACTGCTCATTCCCACTAAATTAAAAGAGTGAGCTGCACAGGGAACCCAGTCTGTTAGAGGAGTCACCTCTTGTATGCGTGATCTCAATCCCTTATACATTCCGGACATGTTACTGGCATTGTCAAAACACTGTCCTCTATAGTTCTGAAGATCAATGTTCATGTTCTCTAAAATGTTTGTGACTGACTGAAAAAGTGATTCACCTGTGTGGATAAGAATTGGTAGAAATTTCAAGAAACATTGGTAAATCTGGACCTCCTGTGACACATAGCGAATAACAAACGTCAACTGGTCAATGTGTGAAACGTCAGAAGTAAAATCAACTACGATGGAAAAATACTTCGCCTTTTGCACCTGAAGTATTATTTCAGCTAGTACCCTCTGTCCCATTAAAACAACAAATTCCTTGCAGATAGTGGATGATAAATATGAGGGAGTCCCCCTTATTCCCATACTTCTCATGTGTTCAGCAAGAAAAGGATCGAACTAAGTAATTCCAAAATTCTAAGATAATTAACATTATTGGGGAACCAAATAGTTTACTGTCTCCTCTAAAGGTGAGACTGCGCTCTGCCAGAAACTTGATTACAGAAACAACCCGCCTGAGCACCTCACTCCAGTATGCCTGTTCCTCTTGACACTGTGTTTTAATCACAGCATCTATACCATTGATCTGAGTATGTGCAATATATGTTACAATTGCATTTCAATGGGAGCTACTAGCCTCATGCTCCTCTAAACGAGTGTTTACAAATTTCCAATCACTGAACCCCGAATCGATATAGACGACAAACAAAACAATACACATTGCCGGTGGAGGGTGAGTTTTTGAGGGTTCATGTGAATAAAGTTTTTGCGAGGCATCTGCGTTGAGTTTTGTAAATTCTCTCTGAGGCGGAAAAATTACTGTCTTTATTTTGGCAAATAAGGGGGCCCTTGCTCACACAGTGTGATCTCACCTCCTCAGACCCCAACCGGACCCCAACGTGCTGTATCGAAGCTAGCAATAGCATTATCTGTTTCATCAGTTTCTTCCACCTTAAGTTCGCAGTTGAAATGGCTCGCTCTCATTTTTCTCCTCTGCTGTTGTGGCTGTGCACCCAGACCCTCTGAGGCAAACATCAACCAGCGGCTTCAGAGCCTTAGAAATCTGTTTAATTGAGTGGTAACCCCACTGTAACTAATATGTCATTTCAAACAGATGTTGAAAGGTCTGACATTGCATCTAATATCAGCAATGGTAACTCGATATTTTAGTGTAAAACTGAAATAAAACTAATTAGAAAATAAAAAATAAAAAAAACTATTGTGTACATTGTTAATATGAACTGAACCGTGTCATGATCAACATCGGCAGCACTCTGCAAATCTATATTTGCACCGTAGAAGAAAATCTCTTGCCACCATGATTTGCAATATTCCTTATTCTTGATTTTTTTAAAACGTATTTCATGTCTGAAATTAAAAAGATGTTATCCTGAAATTGATTGGCTACTCTTGTAATTACATTACATGACTGTAAAATGACCAACCCCTACAAAGAAATTGCGTAATTCATTTACATTTATTTAGAACACATACTATTTTATGCATTTGATTGATCCAAATCAATATGTGTACTAAACATTTGAAACATGTATTAAATAATATGTTTTTGACCTGGATGGCTTTCCATAGTAAACTCAGCCAAAACATACATGTGGTGTTTTTGTTTGTTTTTCTTACAAATGCACAAATGAGCTTAACAGTACATGTTTACATAAGACAAACACCTTGTTTACTGAAAAAAAAAACTACAGCATATGTAACTGCAGTATATGTAGGTCATTCTTTAAAAATGAATAAATAAATAACTCTTAAGCTAAGGCTTTGTGAACAGGGCCTGTGCTTACAGCGATGCTGAAGAAACCGGTATGGTTATACTAAACACCATAAATAAGGTGCCAGCAATCCGGCCATGCTTAAACTTCTCTGAACTGGAATTGCCTTAGTCTCCTCCAGCAGGATCGGTCGTACGTTCTCTGGAGTAACGTTTTACTGGAACAAGCACTGCTGTAGTTGCAGGCCTATTCGGGGGTAATGTGTCGCTATGACGTCGCAGTTGATAACAGATGCACACTATTTTTTTGAATTGCGATTGTTTGTTTTGTATCTTCTGTCAGTTCTCAATTAATAATTAGAATACAATAGAACTTCCTTAGCATTGGTGCTGATAAGATGGACATCCTGTCAATACAAGTACAGCAAACACCCAACAAGATCAGTTTTTTTGATGATAATTGAGTAGGAACGCTCCGATTGGAAAAACACAGTTCGTCACCAGGGCATGCTATTATTCCATATAGTCCATAATAGCAATTATATCAGTGACAAATTCAAATTTACAAGTAGTCCTGAATTAGCTGTGCTGTTCCACTATGTTCTCAGGTTAATAATATTAAGTAGTAGCCAGGATGACTCACTGTGTGGAGTTGTATTGAATGTTTTCCAATAGGCAGAGCCAGGGAGGTTGTGGGAGTTGAAAGACCCCATTATTATGAAGCTTCAAGTACAGGGGTTATTTGTCAGACAATTAACCCAAGTTTACTATAAAAGTATCGTATTCTGCGGTACCTTCCAATCTACATGGTCCTCTTACTCAGGCTCCCATAACAGCACGGAGAACCTGAAAAGCAGCCGTCAGAGTTTATTATGGGTGTTTTTTATGGCCAAGGTAAATAAATACCATTTACTTTTGCAGGAAGAATGTCCAATTTAATTTTTAGATAAAGAACCCTTCGTGCTCAGTCTTCCATGCTGCACAAAAGGGATAATTCAATCTTCCAAAAAATAATTAATAAAAAAAGGCAACAGTAGCGCCTTCCTGTTTAGCATTGTCGTTGGTTAATAACTTCCTCTCTGTTGCGATCACTTACAATTCATGCTGTGCTGTCAGCCTTGTGGTATGCAGAGCTGTCACTATATACATTTCATTCTCAGTGTTATGACCTACACACTAGAATTGTCTGGCTAAATACAGAGGGTCACAGACAGCTGTCTCCAGTGAGGCTGTGGGGTTGCAAAGGAACTGCCCTTGCCTTGCCTAGCTAGCATGCCTGCATTTCTGGGACCTGATTCAAATCTGTCCAGAGTGGTTGTGATTGGAATTCCTAGGGCTCAGCCTGACTGGCACTGACAGAAATAAACACACACTGCCCCTGAAAGCCTGGTCTGTATGTAGGAATGCTACTGATTACATAATTCATGCTACGTTTGACCACAACCAGTCAACAATGATCTTGGATTTACAGAGTACTTTTCACAGCTGTCCTGATCTACAATAGAAATTCCTACTAGCACTGTTTTACATTTTTATCAGTGAATGCACTATAAGTAAATGGTGTTTGTTAAGCATAGGAGAATGGACAGCCTCGGCAATAAGTCATTGACCTTATTACATAAAATTCCTGATATACACTCAATATATCATGCTTGTGTTAGAAGAGCCCCCTAGGGCATGGAGGTGTTAGATCACAGCACAGGGAATACTGCTGTCTGTTTACCTGCATTTACAGTCTATTGTATTTGACTTGAGGTGATGTAAAGTAACACAATCTAATTTAGAAGCAAATTTGCATGTGATGACCCCTCTCCCCTTTTTCCAGGGAAAAACTTTATCTGCATATGGTGGCAACCTCTCTTACTGGTTCTGCACCTGACTCATTTAAGAAACCTCGACGCAGACCTGCTACTGTGCGCTTCTCTGCTTTTGGGAATGCCAAGTAATTGCGCAGGTAGGGGTCTGTGTAAGAGATGACACCAAACTCTGTGTTTTTGACTACAGGGTATAAAAGTGTGAGCCCAAAGAATTTACCACCCACAAACATCAGAAAGCAAGGAACTCCATCAAACTGGAACAGCTTGAAATCCTTTTTTAGAACTTCACCTGTCAGTCCTACTTCAAACTGAAATAAAAACTGAGATAAATTAAGGTTTACTAATAACAGGTTGACATTAATTGTCATGGATTGTGCACCACTGCCAAGTGTTCCCTTATTTTTCTAAAAGATAAAACAACACTAATGTGTGAAATAATGTCAAACTTAATTCTGTGAAAAAACTTTGAAAAACATGTCTGATGTTGAACCATCTCTCCCCCTCCCTTACAGAAAGCATGTCTGATGCCTAACCCTCTCTCCCCCTCCCTTACAGAAAGCATGTCTCTGATGTCTGACCCTCTCTCCGCCTCCCTTACAGAAGGCATGTCTCTGATGTCGAACCCTGTCTCCCTTACAGAAAGAAGCTGCCACTTGTGAGCTGTGCCTGGTATCATCTGGCAGTTATCACGTTAAATTAGAAGAACATATGTTCTGTGCGGAGGGGTTGGTCTGTCTGCTGTGTTCTCACACAGCACAACAAAGGAAGCTGGGGCAGGAAGTCCTGTCTCTATTGCCTGGCAACAGTTTGTGGCTAAATGGGCCCTGTGCCCACAAGCCGAGACCCAGCCCTCTACTGACTGGGGGCGTTGGGGAGGGAACCCTTTATATAGAAACCCTTTCATTCACAAGCACAGTAAATTCAACTGGCTTATATTCCGTGATATATAATTAGCAGGAGTCCGCTACTCCACGTTAATTTGCTGCTCCCTCTTTTCATGCCCCCCACACCTTTCTCTTTACAACTCTTCTGCGGTGTGGTAGGTGGGATATTCTTTAAAACCTCCTCTACAGGAGGGTAGTCCTAATAGCTCCTACACATGATTAAAACTTTCACCTTACTATTTTTATTTAAAGCTTACATTAGTTTGCTGCAGCAGCTGGGAATGTACTTTGGCATCCTCTCGATAGTATAGAGGTGCTGTAACTGAGGATAGAACCCCAGTCTACAGGCTCACAGACCAACAGGCTTCATTTTACAGCTGAGTTCACAGGCCCCGATTAGCATCATTTTGGAATGTTGTACCTAATGCTACCTGAGATGAAGTGGTCTGCAATTAGTGCTAATCGTGGCCTTTGAAACTTGCTGTGGGAAATGTAACCCTTTATTAGATGATAAAGGCTAGTGTTTCTGTTACTAGATGGGTCTGTTTTAATAAAAAAATAAAAATGAAAGTATAAGAAAATAATGATCTTGAATGTATTTTTAATGGTGTTATATATTATCTCTAACCACTGTGCATACATATTTAATTTTTGTTTTCAGCTCAAAGCTTACATCCTGATTATCGTTTCAAAATGATCATCCATCTGTACGCATGTGTGATTTTGATTGCACAGATTTCCACTCTGATATTAGGCACGGCTGCATTTTACTAACATAAATAGAAGCTGGTTGAATTTGTTGTCAGTACACCCAAATCAAAAATGAATGTATCTTACTTTCTGAAGAAAAATAAATTAATAAAATTAAGTTATACCGAGTCTGTTTGGGTCATTTTAATGTTTGTTTCAATAAAATAAATAAATAAAATAAAATAAAAATATCATTGTTTAGTTATTAGTTTTATCTTGAGGTTAATGTTTTTGATATTGAAAACAGTTTAAATGGCACACATAATTATGCTGAGATAAAAAGTAAATGGTAACGTGATACATTTACAGTGAGTGTAACAAATACAGCCTTTTGATTCTGTGCATCCAAATACTTTTTAAGAATGACTGTTTGGTATTGTATCCTTAACCATAGGTTTGTCAGTCACAGATAAATTTTAAATCAAGGGGAAAATGAATTGCTAATCAGATAAATCTTCCTTTAGTTTTATTACAGTTGTGGTACCATTCAGTAGAGAGATAATGTTAAAGAGGTACTTGAACTGAAACCTCTAGACAGAAGGGGTACAGTTTTTAAAAAAAGGTTGAAAACCACAGATCTAAACAGTGGTGGATCTAAATCTTTAATTCTGTGTTGGTCTAGCTGGGTTATATAAATTGTCCCATTTTTTAATGTCACTACATGAAATAATAAAAAAAAAAAAAAAAAAAAAAAAAACACTGAAATGAGGTCCATGGAAAATCAGGTTTATACATATAGGTATTATGATACACCACTGTTTTGATCATTAAAATAGATACCAAACACTGTGTCCCGACAGAAGATCCAGACTCCTTAGCCTTGTCCAAATGGTGCTTGACAGTTTCAGTGTCGTTTTGAGATTCTTCCCAGCAGCGTGCGGTGAGTACAGTATTACAATTTATCTTGTAGTCCCGTGATTCTCAGTTCATCTCATTGTCTTTTCAGAACTGCTTGTTGAAATCTGAACACCGAACCAGTAAGACTGGTGACGCTGACAGAGAGAGATCACTCAATTATACCTCATATCGAGTGTCTTCATCACTTTTCCAGTCTTTTTCTTTTTTTTTTCTTCTGACAGACATGTTTTTCAGCTGTCTCACCTTCAGCATTAACATCTGATTCAAAAGCTGCAAAACCTATTAAAAAAAGACAAATACCCACATTCTAACTGGTGAAAAAGAATCTGTTCTAATACATGTCACAGATGTTGGGGAGAAAAAAAAAATATTAGCAGAGGTATCTCAGTCAAGAATCCAGGCAGTTATATTTGAAGTGATCTTGCAGATGCACTGTATTATCTGAGAAAAAAAAAGATAGAAAACAACATAAAAAGCCATGCAAGTTTGTGATAATGTATGCTGTCCAGTGTCCGCCAACATTGTGTTGGGATACACAATGAATGAAAGACAGAGATCCTGGGATATTGTATTTGTTGCCTGTTTTACTACATTCATCAGAGCCCTTACTTACTCTCTAAATGTCTTCATATCTCTCAATAGATCATCATCCCTCTTCAAATACAAGCAAAACATCTGGATGAGGAATCTGTCCCTCAAGTACAGTGGTGAAAGCCTGGATGAAAAATGTTTTAACCCTACCTGAGAAGTACATGGGGTTGAGCAGAGGCTATAGTTTCACAATATTTATAAGATTATTTTTACATTGGGAATAGCATAGTCTTGGGAGCTCACAAGCTAGTGATTGTCTAGCTTACACATGGTGTTTGACTTCATAGTGCTGAAAATAATTGCACTTATCTTTTTGGAGTTGCATATGTAAATGTTCATAATTTAGTTTTATTTTGAAATACAAAGAACTTTGAAAGTAAAGGCAACATTATAAAGCTCACATTACAACATTACTTTGAAGCAAGACAATGTTATAAGGCTCACATTATAACAGTGCACTCTTTAGCTGCAGGTTGCAGGTATGAGAAGGAGAAATATTGTCTGGAGTTACTTCATATAAAACGTTGACATTATTTTTATTCCTTTCAGTAAAAATGTCTCTTCAAACTCATGTTAATTTCCCTTCAAACACATTGAAACTGCCTTGCGCCCTGGGACAGGTTGCTAGTCTCTAGACTCATTTCAGGCTCACCCCTGGTTAAGTAAACCCTAATCTGGCACAGACCTGTGACCTCCCAATGCAAACCACAAGCAAACAGTTACACCATTTTCTTGCTACCTTGCTTACTTTAGCTTTCTAAGAAATGCCAATTGGCATGCACCCCTACAAAGACTAATATTATGACAGGTTGTGTATTTGGAAACCTTTATATGGGGGGTCAATTAATAAATGTATGGTCATTTCCTAAAGACATTCCACAGAAGAAGTGTTACTCTTGAAACAGCAAAACAATGTTTTAGTTCTCAATATACTTGATTCTTCTGGCCAAGCACTCCCTTCCCTCAACCTTTGCTTAATTACAGGGCATTAGAAAGAAACATTCATTTCTCTGGCGAGGGAAGCAATTTGCTGCAGATTTCCCTTGAAATGTTTTGTAATTTTCACTGCCGAAGGGCATCCGTTAGCCCTGTCAGTTCTGAAAGAGAGTCTGTGGGTATTACAAAGCGAACAACATACAGAGAAAAGCTGTTCTCATAGGGAATACACTATATAAAGCATAGACTTATTATTGCCTTTTTATTATAACAATAATATATATTGCTGAAATATTGGTCATGAAGCCCGACTCCCTTTACTATAAAAACCAAACCCCAAATCCCTTCGTAAGTATTTCATTACTTTTTTCTCCTTTCTATCAACAAGTACGCTGTTAAATTTTATATATGGACACACTCCGCTGGGGATAGATACACCACAGACACCCATTACAGTTTGTTATTATTGAATAGATTAAAGCCTGACAGGTTCCTTGAATGCTACATTAATGTATGAGGGTATATTGCTTCCTTTAAATGGTGACTGGCATGGTAAATATTGCCTTTATAAAGTTTGCCATAGTAAAAGCATAGCAAAGTATAATAAAGCTTAGTAAAGTTGTGGTAAAGCACAGAAAGGTATGTTAAAAAAACATGACAAACCATGAAAAACTATGATAAATGCACATGTAAGGGTGTTTTGTTCTTATTACAGTTGCCACCACTTAGAACAGGCACGATTGTGTTAGTGTGGTACACCCGCATTACGCGATGGACTGTATAAACTCCCACACAATGACAAAATGTCCCCCAAGCATCAGCACAGTAATCAAAACAAAAAAGCATGTATGCAGTTAAAAATCTTTATTAAGACACACATTACACTACTCGAGAGGAACGGTAGTTCCCCGGGCCAAGTTAAAAAAATGCAGCGAGAACTGACTGTGACTATTGTCATGAAGACGGCTGTAGTGGGTGACGTCAGACCACAACCAGGAACCAACAAATAAACCCAGCAGTCCAGGTCAAAGTCTTGGGCCGGGAAGGCAGGCTTCACTGGGCCCATGGCTGAAAATACTTGCACCCCTGCCGGTAGTGGCACAACTGACAGCATGGTGGTCCACTCCAACAGTGGACTGGGGCAGCTCTCCCTCACTTGCAGGGGACTGGGGCAGAGCTCCCTCACTTGCAGGGGACTGGGGCGGCTCTCTCTCTTGCTCTGAGAGCAATACTAGCAGGCATTCTTCCCCTGCTGATGGAGACGGGGACAGCAGCCATTCTTCCTCTGCTGGTGGAAGTGAAAAAAACTGTCCCTTGGGCTTTGGATTCCAGCGGTCCCGATGTCTGGGTGCTGGACGCTCACGGTCCCCCTGTCTGGCCGCTGGATGATCAAAGGCAGTCTTCCCAGCGACAGCGAGTGGAAGCGACAGCGAGTGGGAGAAGTACAGGCGTGGAAAAGTACAGAGCAGTTTAGAAGCAGTAAGGAGAAATTGCATCTTGAATTGCTTTAATCAGAAAACAGAGGACATTGGGGAAACACAGCAGCAGCTCAAAGTCAAACAGCCGCGTGTGTTTTTCTGATAACAAACAAGCTGAAACTCGGAGCAGCTGATTCAAATTCAGCGCCGTTCTGAGACACGGGCAAGGGGAGGAGCCAACAGCACAGCAGAACAACGCAGTTAAACGAGGCAGTCCTCCCAGCGACAGCGAGTGGAAGCGACAACGAGTGGAAGAAGTACAGGCGTGGAAAAGTACAGAGCAGTTTAGAAGCAGTTTGAAAGCAGGTTGACGGCTGCAGAAGAAACTAAACTTCAAAAAAAAAAAAAACCCTCAACATGGTCTTCAAGCCAGTAATCTGTGACACCTGCTTGATGTGGGAAATCCGAGAAAACCCAGTGGAGCTAAACCAAGTGTGCGTAAAGTGCCGCGCGATCCAAGATTTGCATAAACTAGTAAGTATGCTAGAAATGGAGCTGGAAGAAGTGAGACAGCAACAGGATCTTGAGGAACTGGCATACCCACAATTCATGGAAGTCTGCATCACCCCTACCAGACTGAAAGCCACCAGGGAGATAGAAGGTCAGAACAGCTGGGTTCAGGTAGGCAGAAGCAGGGAAAAAAAGAAACTTCGTCAAACACAACCACCAGAAATCAAAACAACCAACAAATTTGAGTCACTTCAGAATTTTGATGAGCAGAACCAACAACAAGAGAATGAAAGGAACAACATCCAGGACCCCATTGACAGTGGTGACCAGACAACAAAAAGAAGGGAGGTCATGATTGTTGGGGACTCCATATTGAGAAACACAGCAAGTTCAATTCGCAGTTTGGACTCCCTTACTACAACAGTGTGCTGCCTTTCAGGAGCCTCGGTCAAGCACATCACTGAGAACGTGGACAGGCTCCTAGAACGAACAGGAGACGACCCGGTAGTAGTCGTCCACATCGGTACAAACAACATTGGAAGAGACAGACCAAAATCCCTGCAAAACAAATTCAGAGAGCTAGGAAGGAAATTAAAAGAGAAAACCAAAACTGTGGTATTTTCTGGTATACTACCGGCACCTTGCAAAGGACCATATGGACAGCTGGAAATAATTAATCAAAACGCATGGCTGAAAATGTGGTGCACACGGGAAGGCTTCACCTATCTTGATCATTGGACCACATTCTACAACGAGGACTATCTGTATAGATGGGATGGACTGCACTTAAATAAAAAGGGAATCAGTCTACTTGGAGAAAAGATCCTCGGGCAGGTTCAGAAGCATTTAAACTAGAAAGGAAGGGGGGAGAAATCAACAAAAAAAACAGAAGGGAGACCGCATCAAAACAAGAACAACAACTCAGGTAAGACAACCATTAAATGTATTTATCTAAATGCTAGAAGTATCAGAAACAAAATTCTAGAACTTGAAGCTACTGCACTAACAGGTAACTATGATGTGATAGGTGTTACAGAAACTTGGTTGTCTGAGAGTGATGGGGACGAATATAATATTTGTGGGTATACACTGTATAGGAAAGACAGGCAGGACAGAAGCGGAGGGGTAGTGCTATACATAAGAAACAGTCTTGAAACCCAGGTGTTAAACCTGGACAAAGAAAATAAAACCGAATCAATATGGGTCAGAATAACGGACAAAAATTCAAAGGGCATAATAATAGGAGCATGCTATAGACCTCCAGATTCAGACGGTGAGCACAATAATCTGTTATACAATAACATTAGAAATGCGTGTAGCAAAGGAGAAGCCATACTAATGGGGGATTTCAACTTCTCCCATATAAAATGGGAAAATCCGATGGGTAGCAGGAAGGATGAAATTGAAATGGTGGAAATGACAAATGACTGCTTCCTAACACAATTTCTCAAGGCACCGACTAGTGGGGAGGCATGCCTTGATTTAGTCATTTCAAATAACGAAGATAGAATAACTAAAACAGAGGTCGGAGAACCAATGGCAAACTCAGACCACAACATGGTCTCATTTTGAAGTGTTTTTTAAAACCCCAAAAGTAATGACTAAAGCTAAAGTTTACAATTTTAGAAAAGCAAACTATGAAGGTATGAAACAGAGACTAACAGAAGTAGATTGGAGTAAAATAGAGAAAACACCCACAGAAGAAGGATGGTTGTTCTTCAAAAATGTAGTACTAGAGGCGCAAAACAATTATATCCCTAAAGTAGACAAATCTAAATGTAAAACTAAATTGCCAAAATGGTTTAATAGATCAATTAAAAAAAATATTCAGCGAAAAAAGGCACTTTACAGAGCATTAAAAAAGGACCAAAAAGAAAGTATGCAGAAAGAGTACACGGAACTGCAAACTCAAGTCAAAAAGGAAGTTAGAAAGGCCAAGAGAGAAATAGAAATGAACATTACTAAGGGAGCTAAAACCAATTCCAAAATGTTTTTTCCAATATTACAACAGCAAGCGAACATTCAAAGAGGAGATTAAATGTTTAAGAGATACAAATGGCAAAATCGTAGATGAAGAAAAAAAAATAGCAAATATGTTAAATGATTACTTTTCACAAGTTTTTACAAAGGAAGATACTGACAACATGCCCCACATGTCATCCAGTTCCTATCCAGTTTTAAATAACTTTAGCATAACTGAGGCAGAAGTGTTAAAGGGACTAGGAGCTCTTAAAATAAACAAATCCCCTGGGCCGGATGAGATCCTCCCAGTAGTACTCAAAGAAATGAAAGAAGTAATTTACAAACCGCTAACCAAGATCATGCAGCAGTCTCTTGACACAGGGGTGGTACCGACAGACTGGAAAATTGCAAACGTAATACCGATCCACAAAAAGGGAAACAAAACTGAACCAGGTAACTACAGACCAGTAAGCCTGACTTCTATTATATGCAAACTTATGGAAACTATAATAAGATCCAAAATGGAAAATTACCTATATGGTAACAGGGTCCTGGGAGACAGTCAACATTGTTTTCGGAAAGGGAGATCGTGTCTAACTAACCTCCTTGATTTTTTTGTGGATGCAACATCGATAATGGATAATTGCAAAGCATATGACATAGTTTATTTAGATTTTCAGAAAGCTTTTGATAAAGTCCCGCACAAAAGATTAATTCTCAAACTGAACGCAGTTGGGATTCAAGGAAACGCATGTACATGGATTAGGGAGTGGTTAACATGTAGAAAACAGAAAGTACTTATTAGAGGAAAAACCTCAGAATGGAGTGTGGTAACCAGTGGTGTACCACAGGGATCAGTATTAGATCCTCTGCTATTCCTAATCTACATTAATAATTTAGATTCTGGTATAGTAAGCAAACTTGTTAAATTTGCAGACGACACAAAAGTAGGAGGAGTGGCAAACACTGTTGCAGCAGCAAAGGTCATTCAAAATGATCTAGACAAGATTCAGAACTGGGCAGACATATGGCAAATGACATTTAATAGAGAAAAGTGTAAGGTACTGCACGCAGGAAATAAAAATGTACATTATAAATATCATATGGGAGATACTGAAATTGGAGAAGGAATCTATGAAAAAGACCTAGGAGTTTTTGTTGACTCAGAAATGTCTTCATCTAGACAATGTGGGGAAGCTATAAAAAAGGCTAAGAAGATGCTCAGATTCATTGTGAAAATTGTTGAATTTAAATCAAGGGAAGTAATGTTAAAACTGTACAATGTGCTAGTAAGACCTCATCTTGAATATTGTGTGCAGTTCTGGTCACCTTGCTATAAAAAAGATATTGCTGCTCTAGAAAGAGTGCAAAGAAGAGCGACCAGAATTATTCCGGGCTTAAAAGGCATGTCATATGCAGACAGGCTAAAAGAATTGAATCTGTTCAGTCTTGAACAAAGAAGACTATGTGGCGACCTAATTCAAGCATTCAAAATTCTAAAAGGTATTGACAGAGTCCACCCAAGGGACTTTTTCAGCCTGAAAAAAGAAACAAGGACCAGGGGTTACAAATGGAGATTAGACAAAGGGGCATTCAGAACAGAAAATAAGAGGCACTTTTTTACACAGAGAATTGTGAGGGTCTGGAATCAACTCCCCAGTAATGTTGTTGAAGCTGACACCCTGGGATCCTTCAAGAAGCTGCTTGATGAGATTTTGGGATCAATAAGCTACTAACAACCAAACGAGCAAGATGGGCCAAATGGCCTCCTTTCGTTTGTAAACTTTCTTATGTTCTTATGTTCTTATGGTCCCACTGTCTGGGTGCTGGACGCACAGGCTCCTCCCACTTGGGCATTAGTTCCCCCTCTGCATATTGCGTGGGGCATAGGACCAACGTGTGACCATATACCCCACAGACAGGGCACAACTCCGCCACAAGGTACTTAAAAAAAACCTTCAAGCCATCGTCCCCGACCTACTCTTGCTGTTGCAGCTGTTGCGTTCCTCTCCCCCTTCTCTTCCTGCTCCTTCTCCCCACCTTCCTCTCTTTGGCTGGTTCCTCTTACTCTTCCTGGAAGGGGCAGACAACCATCATGTGCCCATACACCCCGCAGGCGAAGCACCAACCTTGGTCCTCCAGACTGCCGAGGAGCTCCTCTAGGTCAGTGCAACTGTCTCTCCAGCCTTCCATTTTTTTCCCAAAAAAACTGCGGTTCCTGCTCTGGTCTGCGTCTAGGAGGCACTGATAATCCCACGATGACACCACGTGGCATGAAGATGGCTGTAGTGGGTGACAGAACCGGGAACCAACAATTAAACAACAGATAGGTGGAGTTTGGTGAAGCTGAGCTATTGGTTTCGCTCAGCATTTACTAATGAAACAGACAGAAAATAAAAGGTTGTAAGACAAACAAAACACAGGACATGGCACTTTCACCAAATAAAGAGATAAACAAAATGGACTACACAGACAAACATGGTGAGCTGATATTTGAACTGACTATTCTTCTTATTGTTGTTACCTTTGTCTCCAATCCCGTTCTCAACTCATCAAACACAACCCCGTGTGAGTGAAAAAATGCTGCTTTTATGCAGCTGTATCGAAACTCGATTGCTAATCAATCATTCAATTGAAGTCTCGGTGCAACTGTATGTGAATTAATAAGTGCAATTCCCTGTGCTCACATATTACTAAATTTCACGTGAAGTGCTGTGCAATCCTTGTGCCTAAATAAAAA
This sequence comes from Polyodon spathula, assembly GCF_017654505.1. NCBI lineage: Eukaryota > Metazoa > Chordata > Actinopteri > Acipenseriformes > Polyodontidae > Polyodon > Polyodon spathula. The sequence goes on from NC_054546.1 coordinate 23,230,525, forward strand.
TATACATTTTAAACACTCATGTTACACAGACCCACTTATATCCGGTGTACCAATGACTATACACCAACATTAACACATACAACACAAATAAATAGCCCAGGGGCAGGGTACTTTGCCACACTATGTATACAGCACGGACACTTTACGTGTTTGAGGTTTATTGGCGAGTCAAAACCAAATCGATCAAAAGCACCATTCGACTTTTAACATGTAGTTTTCAACATTCTTAGGTGAAGTGTAAGAATAAAATTCAATACCTGTGTACCGTTCACAGAGGTAGAGGTCAGGGTTGGTAGGTGACTGTCACGAAGACGGCCGAAGTGGGTGGCGTCAGCACCAGGAAAAGGAATGAACGACAGAGAGGTGTGGTTTGGTGGAGCTGAGCGAATGTTTCGCTCAGCATTTAATAAACAGAACAGAAAATAAAAAGGTTGTACAAACAAAAAGAAACACAGTACACGTCGCCAAAACAAAGAGACAAACAAAACGGACTAATACTAAACAAAAATACGGTGAGCAGATATTTTACTATTCTTATTATAACTACAATTACTATCTCCGTCTCCTATCCTGTTATCCACTCACCAAACACCCTTGGTCAAATGCATGCATTTTTGTCCTTAATCACTTAAATGTCCTATTTAATTTACAAGCATTTACTATTAATGATACTTTAACGTGCATATACACAAGGCAGGTTTTGAACCCTAACTTGTCAGTATTGCATGGAGTAAATAACAATGGGTTACAGTCCCAAATAATAAACACAATATCTGCCCCACAATAATACCAACATGGTCACCAGTCCTGGGTGCTTGCAGTAGTGCTCGTGGTGGATGATACAAGTTTATTTCGTGACAGTGGTGAAGTGCTGTTCAGGCTTTGTGCTGATCCATGGTACAGCTCCAGAAAAGTGTTATCTGTCTAGTAATTCACAAACAAGACAAATTAAAAACAAACAAACAAAACATGCATGATATGGGGTCACTCACAATCCTTTTAGATTCAAAACACAAACCAATGGGAAGGAACAGATTGTGTTTCTTTGGCCCCTTTTATGTCATCACAAATGACCCCTTAGCAAATGAGTGCAACCGCTTCTCTAATCTGCGGCTGCCATTTCGATTCCCTTCCAGGTCAATGTGTTAATGCAATGGATTCCCGCCCCCTTTCTAGATGTCTGACTTCCCTTGAACTCTGGAAAAGAACTGTCAGGCCAGCCCGTCCAGGGAACTCTGTTCTCGCTGCTTAGCACCCTCACAGGAACTACCAAGAATCATTGTATTTCTGTCACATGGTGTTATGCCGAGTTTCAGGCCACTCTCCCTGGGTCTTGTGACAAGTCACCAATTGTGTTCTTATAGCACAGATGTCTGCAGTTCTGCACAGATCTGCACAGTTATGCAAAGAATCACAGAGATGCGCATTTTTCGAGGGCTGTGTGACGCCACTCAACTCCACACACAATAATCAGTGCAGATTCTGAGCAGATTTTCACTAATCATAATGGAAATAACCACTAAAACAGGGGTCTCAAACTCAATTTACATGAGGGCCAATGTCAATCCTGAAATCCTCCAGGAGGGCCAATGACGTCAGGGAAAATGGTATTGGTTTAAAAAAAAAAAAAAAAGTATTAAACATTCATGAAAAAAAAACTTTCATGAATTATTAAACTGAACTGTCATGGAACTTATTTACAATTTACCTGGCAACTCTTCAGTTCTGTGAGTCTGTTGATGTTTGGCCTCAGTGACTGAGCAGTTAAAACCTTTTTGATTGTAACAAGGTGTGCATCAAATAATTCTGTTCTGTACTTTGACTTGTTTATATTCATAGTGAAGAAGTTTCTCACAAATGTATGTGCTGCCAAATATAGCCCTGGTTTTTATAAAGCTTTTGCAAAGTTGTGGGAAAGATGGTGGCAGCTCTTTGAAGAACTGTGTGACATCTCCTTGGGTTTCCTTGAAATAATTCTTCAGAGATGTGTTGCATTGAAGATCAGTAAGCTCCATCTGTAAAACACTGTTTCCACATCAACTGAAAATGGATCAGCAAACAACTGTAAGCTTACTCTTTGCTTTCTGAAATCTGCAAACTGCTGATCAAATTCTTCCAAAAGCAGGTAGCAGCGTATTCAGAACCACCAAACTGCATTTCAGTGCTCAGCTCTTCTAGAAGTGATTTGCATGATGGTAATTGAGTGAAATTACTCTGAGACTGTTTCAGTTTCAAACACTGTTGTCACAAGCTGACCAGGACCTTGTAGCTTCAGGTTTAGGTTATTTAACTCTTGAGTGACACCAAGAAGGAAAGCAAGATCCATCATCCCTTTTGTGTCTTCAAACTCTGGCAGGGGCATATTAATCTCCTCTGTGAACCTTTTTACCTATGTTCTAACTCAAATAATCTCTTTAAAACAGTGCCCCTGTTCAGTCAATGAACTCTTTGAAGTACAGCAAGTCACCATATTTAGATTCAATTTCCTCCAAGAAAGCACAAAACTGTCACTGTTGCAAGCCCCTGGAGCGAATGTAGTTCACACATTTCGCAACAACAGACAGGACATTGTCGAGCTTCAAAGATTTACTGCACAGTGCCTGCTGGTGAATGATGCAGTGTAATGCTACTGGTTGATCTGCATTTTGTACTTCCATCTTTTTTCACAAGCGCTACCAACCAGTCCGTTTTCCCAATCATTGCTGGGCTCCATATGTTGTTAAGCCTGCTGTAATAAAAAAAAGTGTGTTCTAGAAAGTTCTAGAAATGCGTTCGAGTTCATCTTTGCCCTTGTCCTATAATAACCCCATATCTTATATAACTTGTTTTTGTCACATTTATATAACTTGTTTTGGTTAGAATGTTCTAGGGAAAGGAATGGTTTATTCAGAGGGCCGAGCCTCGAGGGAGTGATCTGGCCAATTACTCTCTCGCATGCAAAAGCCTAACTTGGTAAGTTATAAAGGACGGGGTTCTCTCCTGCTCTGATGAGAGTCAGCCGTGAGGATTAGCATTCAGTCCTGCTCGGTAATTTCTTGGAGACAGCTGCTTTCTCTTACCAGGGTCGAAGGGCTCTCCTGATCCGCTTGGAAGGGTAAGAATTAGTTCAGTTGCGTCTCATGGATTGTATTGATCTGTGATTAATATAATCTTTGTATGTAACCTTGTTGGGTTGTGTCCCGTTAGGGATATCGTTATTCGCAGTATAGCATCTGTGTATGTAACTGCGTGTGTGTGTGTGTGTGTGTGTGTGTGTGTGTGTGTGTGTGTGTGTGTGTGTGTGTGAAATAATAAAGGACCTTTTAAAATTACTCTGTGAAGTAATTGTCTTATTTACTTCCACATCAACTTCCTTTTAAATTTAAAGTAATTAAATTTCACACAACAGCCTGCTAAAGAATGCGACTACAGATCAATGTGTTCTAGTGTGTCTTTTAGGTTTTGAAAGATCTCACTTGCTGTACTACCATGCATTATAGACAAGCTTAGCAGTTCTTCCATGACTTGAAAGTTATCATCAACACCTCTCACAAATATCGCCAGCTGCACACTATCAAACAAATCGGTGCTCTCATCAAGCGCGATAGAGTATGCACTGAATGCTTTGCCTTTCCTCAAGATCTTTAGAAAGCTCAGTGACACAATCTGCTAATGTATTTGCAGACAGGCTACTATTGCTAAAAACATTTCTCCTGTCGGGACATATGATCTCAGACACTTTGATAAATTCACCATCAGTGAACGGCTTCCCAGACTTAGCAATTATTTCACTCACCACATAACTTGCCAAAACGGCTGCCTCTGACTCTTTTTTCACTTTCTGAAAAAGCTGTTGCTGCATTACTAACGTTAGTTTACCTACCATAAACCTGGTTCCCTGAAAGAAAAGATGGCCACCAAAACATTGTTATGGGATATACGCCTGCCTAAAGGTAGGTGTCACTGAGCTCTCTCTATCAAAGCTGCAGATAGGCCCTCTCCCCTCGGTGACGTCCTCGGTCCCACCTATCGAGGGTACATAACCGTCATGCAGGGGAGACTTGCTTTCTTTTCACGATGAAACCGTGATGACGACTGACGCGACCTCGCAGTTGGTGGCCATCTTCTCTTTCAGGGAACCAGGTTTACGGTAGGTAAACTAACGTTCCCTTTCAATTCGAAGATGGCCACCAAAACATTGTTATGGGAAAACGAGTATCAGAGCTGTCGCGAGGGAGAGAAAAACGACAGCAAATGAGGGATGCCTTAGCCCTGCCTGACCACGGTCAGTGGTGCCAGAGTGCAACCTCAAGGACCCTTGTGGCCATTGAAGGAAATGAGGGATCTATCACATTTAGGAGTTAGAACCTGGAAAAAGCTAGCCACATCACAGATCTCAGGGGTAAGCCAGTACCATCATACACAGTTGAGTGTGTCCGCAATCCACTGCGACAGTCACTTCTTTGAAAGGGGCTGCCCAGGGTCTGTGTCCCCATGGCAGACGAAGAGCTGGTCAGACTTATGTAGCACTCTCGTACTATCCACATAACATCTCAATGCCCAAACTAGGCAGAGAAAGTTCAACTTCCTATCCTCCACCGAAGCAAACGGTGGAGGATGAAAGGATTCCAGTTCCACAGACTGATTCACATGGAAGGCTGAAACCACCTTGGAGAGAAATGTAGGGTTTGCACACAGTGACACTCTGCTACCATCATCCCAAATACGCATGCAGGAGTTATGCACAGACAATGCCTGCAGCTCACTAACCCGCTTTCTGGAGGTGATAGCCAAGAGGAAGGCTGTCTTCATGGACAGATACTTCAACTCAATGAAGTATATAGGCTCAAAAGGAGCCTGTGTTAGAGCCTCTAGTACAATCTCAAGGCTCCATTCAGGGAGAGTAGGCCTCTTAGGAGGGGGCAACCACCGAGCGCCTCGGAGAAAACAGGTAGCCAGAAAATGCGCTGCCGGGGACATTGAGTCAACGGGGGCATGGCAAGCAGAAATAGCCACTAGGTATACCTTCAGTGTAGAAGGTGATCTACCAGACTCAAGCAGATCTTGCAGAAACTGCAATGACAGGCATGGGACAAGAGATTGGATCATGACCATAGTACAGCACCAATCTTGAAAATATTTGCACTTATAGGTGTACAGCGACCTAGTGGAATGCGCCCTAGCATTCTGCCGAGTACCCACAACCGTGTCTGACAGCCATAAGGCTGACCAGCGGTTTCAGGTGCCAGACCCATAACTGGAGCCTGCCCAGCTCCGGGTGCCAAAGCGTGCCCGGCAAAGTGGGATCTCCCAGGGTGGGCCGTTCAATAGCTGGCACAGGTTGAGAACCAGATTCTCCTGGGCCACCTGGGGGTCACTAGGAGAACTGACGCCTTCTCTGATGGGACCTTTTCGAGAAAGGCCGGGAGTAAGGGCAGAGGCGGGAATGCGTAAAGGAGCGCTCTGGACCATGCGTGGGCTAGGGCATCGATGCCGAGTGAGCCACCGCAGCGATGGAGGGAGTTCCATAAGGGGCAATGAGTCATCTCTGTCGAGACGAAGAGCTCGACCTGCGCCTTCCCGAACCATTCCCAAACGCACTCCACCACCTGAGGGTGGAGCCGCCACTCCGACGGATGCGGGCCCTCCCTTGGGAGGAGGTCCACTGCCCGATTCTCCACGCCCCGGAACATGCATCGCCCGAAGGGACAGCAGGTTCCGTTCCTCCCAAATCAGGAGCCTGAAGGTTAGGCGATTAAACCCCACTGATGTGTTGTCCATGCAGATCAGCATATGCTTGTTCCACACTACGGGTAGGAAGTGCTGGAGGGCAAGGAACACCACCTGCAACTCCAGCATGTTGATATGCAGGGAAGTCCAACGACCTGACCAGGGTCAGCTGACTCCTCTGCCTTCACAGATTGTGCCCCAACCTGAGTTGGAGGCATCCGTCGTCACCACCCTGTGGTTGTAGACCATTCCCATTCGGACTCCGTGGTGCAGGTGAGAGGGAATCCTCCACCAGCGCAGAGCCACTGAATATGCAAGACACACTGTCAGCCGACGGTGCCTGTCACGCTTTGGATGTAAGTGAAACGCATTGAGCCACGCCTGCAGTGGATGTATGCGCAATAAACCCAGCTCAATGGCTGAGTCCACGAGTCCGTACAGCGCAGCTAGAGATAAAGGAGGCTGTGCCATGTGAGCGGCCGTCTGATTGGCTCCCTGAGGTTGTCGCTCTTCTCTGGGCGGTAGTGACCCAAAGCTTGTGAGTCAATCTGCGACCACCCCTCTTGAGCTGGAGATGTGGACAGCCTGGCCATTGGCATGTTGAGTGTCCAGAGAGTCGCCATGCTTTGAACGCCAGCAACCATCAGCCGGCATCAGGAAATACCTGTCAGAGCGGAGCAGGGTCCCTCGGTGATGGTGGTCGGGAGGACCACCATGGACGAACATTGCCACATTATGGTCTCTGTGGAAGGAGTGGCCTGCACCGCCTTGGTGGATACCGGTTCAACAGTAACCATTGTGCGGTCAGACGTCTTGAAAAGGCATCAATGTAGACCATGGCTGATTGAGGGAACCACTGCCCGGGTACAGACAGTTATAGGGGAGCTGGTGCTGAAGGAGGGAAAAGGAACAGTGATGATCCACATTGGGGGGCAGTTGCTAAAGCACCCCATGTGGATTGCCCCAGTCCAGGACTCTTGTATTCTTGCAACTGCGGCTGATCCCTGTTCCGGCTCCGGCTGTTTTCAGCAAAAGAGAAAGCGGTGGCCCGACGATTGCCCTGGGAAAAGTGTACCCCGACTTCCCCCCCTTGACATAAGCAGCCTCCTGCCAAATTCCTGTCACCGGTCGTCGCCACCACTGAGTCCAGCCAGCTGCCGCCACCTGTTCCTAGGCTCCAAAGAGGGGAGAAAAGTGACGTGTGAGACAGCAACTGCAGTGTGGCAATACAATTGTCAGGGGCTTTGACTGGAGCAATGAAGCCGGATGCAGGAGCTGTTGATGCGCTTCTGCCACAGCTTCGTCACCAAAGCTGAGCAAGTGGGGCAGACTCACCTGGTCCAGCACAATATCGACACAGCAGATGCCGTGCTGATAAATCTACGACCTCGTTGGATGCCGCTTGCTCAGCAACCGGAGGCAGAAAAGATTCTGTGGGGAATGGTGGACGCTGGCTTGGCAGTGCCTTCTGAAAGCCCTTTGACGGCCTCAGTAGTCATGGTGCCTCGGCTGAAGCTGAACCCGGACAAGTGTAGTTTCCAATGGAAGGAAGCTGACCATTACCGAGGCAACGGAATGGCAGAGTGCTGCAGTGCCGATGGGAGGCTCCAACAGGACAGCAGTCTCACTGGCAAGTGATCCTGCCCTGGGGCATTCAGACCACCAAGCTGCAGGCGCACCATGGCACCCCTGGTACGGGCCACTCTGGAGTCAACAAAACATTGCGGCGACCCCAACAGGGCTTTTACCGCCGTTGTGACAGCTGCACTGCTAAGAAGGGACCAGTGGATCAGTCCAGGGCTCCCCTCCAGCAGTTTTCTGTTGGCAGTCCTATGGAGTGGGTTTGGGTCGACGCGGTGGGCCCCTTTCCCCGCTCCAAGAGAGGAAGCTGCTTTGTGTTGGTTGCCATGGAATACTTCACGACGTGGCCGAGGCATATGCTCTGCCAAACCATTGAAAATCAAAGGGATTGAAATAAGACTCCCGTTGCACAGCAGTGTGATCCATTCCTGGTTTCACTGTGAGTTTAATAATAAGACACACCTGAGCTCATTATCAATACAAACTGTGGTTAATCAAGCTTGAAGTAAAATCTGGAATGGGTGAAACTGCTGTTCAACTGGAGTATTATTTCCATCCCTGCTAATACTTCATATAAATGGTCATGTTATGCAGGAATGTAACAATTTGCTTTCTGTTGTGATGTACTATTTTATTTCAAATAGCATTTTATTTTATTTCAAATAACATATTCTATAATCGTTCGGGTGATTTATTTTAATTGCACTATTGCAGTTTTGTTCAAGATACATTAGTTTATCTCTAATGTAATTGAACCACAGTTTTACATATAGACTGCCACTTTTTTTAGGCTACATCCCAAATTCAATTACTTGGCTGCCGATATCGGACTGCCCCAGCAGGTTGAATTCCAAGTGGGAGGAGCCACGCCTACCTGCATCCTCATTGGGCTGAAGGGAGAAGACTTGCAGCTCCCATCTCCACCAGCAGAGGAAGAATGCCTGCTGGTTTTGCTTCCAATGCCAGAGGGAGAGGAGCCATCTCCAGCACCAGAGGGAGAGGAGCCGTTGCTGCTGTCGCCAGCGCCAGAGTGAGGGAGAGCTGCACCAGTCCCCTGCAAGTGAGGGAGAGCTGCACCAGTCCCCTGCAAGTGAGGGAGAGCTGCACCAGTCCCCTGCAAGTGAGGGAGAGCTGCACCAGTCCCCTGCGAGTGAGGGAGAGCCGCACCAGTCCCCTGCAAGTGAGGGAGAGCTGCACCAGTCCCCTGCAAATGAGGGAGAGCCGCACCAGTCCCCTGTAATAAGGGTAGACAGCACATCGCTCCCACCTCCGCTGCCAGGAGACTTCACGCCGTTCCCACCTCCGCCGCCAGGAGACTACATGCCTCCGCCACCTCCACCGGCAGGAGCAGAGCAGCTGGAACTGCTTCTGCCTCTGCCACCTCCACCAGCAGAGGGTGAATACCTGCTGGGTCCCCGTCTACCAGCAGAGGGTGAATGCATGCTTGGTCCTCGCCCACCAGCAGAGGATGAATGCCTGCTGGTATCTCTTCCCCCACCAGCAGAGGATGAATGCTTGCTGGTATCACTTCCCCCACCATCACAAGGAGCTGGAGCTGCCTCTGCCTCCATCACCATCAGGGGGAGACTTTTGGGATTTTAAGGGGGGAGGTGGCCATTGAGGCCATGTGTGCTTTGTACAAGGGGGGTATATGTGGCAAAGTGCCCGCCCCTGTGTCTATTTTGTGTTGTATGTTGTGTGTTCAGTGAGTGGAGAATAGGATTGGAGATGGAGGTAATAATAATAAGTAATAATAAATAATAATAATAAGAGTAATAATAAGTAAAATATCAGCTCACCGTGTTTGTTTAGTGTTAGTCCATTTTGTTTGTCTGTTTATTTTGGCTACAAGTGCCATGTCCTGTGTCTTGTTTGTCTTTGCAGCCTTTTATTTTCTGTTGTGTTTAACTATTAAATGCTGAGCGAGACCATTCGCTCAGCTCCACCAAACACCACCTCGCTGTCGTTTATTTCCTGGTTCCTGTTTCAGGTCTAACGTCCCCCACTCTGGCTGTATTTTGTGACAATGCCCCACAAGTCAACCTGTTCCTATCCAGTTTTAAATAACTTTAACATAACCAAGGCAGAAGTGTTAAAGGACTAGGAGCTCTTAAAATAAACAAATCCCCTGGGCCAGATGAGATCCTCCCAATAGTACTCAAAGAAATGAAAGAAGTAATTTACAAACCGCTAACCAAGATCATGCAGCAGTCTCTTGACACAGGGGTGGTACCGACAGACTGGAAAATTGCAAACGTAATACCGATCCACAAAAAGGGAAACAAAACTGAACCAGGTAACTACAGACCAGTAAGCCTGACTTCTATTATATGCAAACTTATGGAAACTATAATAAGATCCAAAATGGAAAATTACCTATATGGTAACAGGGTCCTGGGAGACAGTCAACATGGTTTTAGGAAAGGGAGATCGTGTCTAACTACCTCCTTGATTTTTTTGAGGATGCAACATCGATAATGGATAATTGCAAAGCATATGACATGGTTTATTAAGATTTCCAGAAAGCTTTTGACAAAGTCCTGCATAAAAGATTAATTCTCAAACTGAATGCAGCTGGGATTCAAGGAAACACATGTACATGGATTAGGGAGTGGTTAACATGTAGAAAACAGAAAGTACTGATTAGAGGAAAAACCTCATAATGGAGGTAACCAGTGGAGTACCACAGGGATCAGTATTAGGTCCTCTGCTATTCCTAATCTACATTAATGATTTAGATTCTGGTATAGTAAGCAAACTTGTTAAATTTGCAGATGACACAAAAGTAGGAGGAGAGGCAAACACTGTTGCAGCAGCAAAGGTCATTCAAAATGATCTAGACAAGATTCAGAACTGGGCAGACACATGGCAAATGACATTTAATAGAGAAAAGTGTAAGGTACTGCAGACAGGAAATAAAAATGTGCATTATAAATATCATATTGGAGATACTGAAATTGAAGAAGGAATATATGAAAAAGACCTAGGAGTTTTTGTTGACTGTCTTCATCTAGGCAATGTGGGGAAGCCATAAAAAAGGCCAGCAAGATGCTCGGATATATTGTGAAAAGTGTTGAATTTAAATCAAGGGAAGTAATGTTAGAACTGTACAATGCATTAGTAAGACCTCTTCTTGAATATTGTGTTCAGTTCTGGTCACCTCACTACAAAAAGGATATTGCTGCTCTAGAAAAAGTGCAAAGAATAGCGACCAGAATTATTCCGGGTTTAAAAGGCATATAATATGCAGACAGGCTAAAATAATTTAATCTATTGAGTCTTGAACAAAGAAGACTATGCGGCGACCTAATTCAAACCTTCAAAATTCTAAAAGGACAATGTCGGCTCAAGAGTCTTTTTCGACCTGAAAAAAGAAACAAGGACCAGGGGTCACAAATGGAGATTAGACAAAGGGGCATTCAGAACAGAAAATAGGAGGCACTTTTTTACACAGAGAATTGTGAGGGTTTGTAATTAACTCCCCAGTAATGTTGTCGAATCTGACACCCTAGGATTCTTCAAGAAGCTGCTTGATGAGATTCTGGGATCAATAAGCTAATAACAACCAAACGAGCAAGATGGGCCAAATGGCCTCCTCTCGTTTGTAAACTTTCTTATGTTCTTATCATGCTCAGTTTACCATAAAAATGTACACCAGAATTGGATCGTGAATTATTTTAAGAGTATCCCTTAATACATGAATCAAAGTTAATCAATTTTTTTTTTACTCTCCCCAGAAAACATTCTTTTTTTATGAAGAAACAAACATTGAATGTAAATGTTGTTTTTTTTGTTGTTTTTTTCTTTAAAAAAAAAGCTTATTTTTTATTACAATGAAGAAACTACATTGCACTGGAATACGTGCATGAAAATGCAGTTGTTTTCTTTAAAAAAAAGTTAATATTAAAACACATTTTTGAAAAGGAACGTGGTACTCCAAAGAAGAACATTTCATTTGCTTATGTAATGTCCATAATATATAGTAACGCTTAGGGGTTTATTATCAGACCTCAACATGAACAGAATGGTGGACTTCAACATATTTTATTCACCTATGACACATTTTCACAGTCTGTTGTGTTACAACCTGAAATCTTGATGCATTTAAATAGGATTTTCTCTTTTTCCTTTTATTTACACAACCTACTCAGCACTGTCAATGTGTAAAAAATGAGGGAGTTAAAAAACAAAACAATTAAAAATAAAAACCTGAAAAGTCTTCCTTAGATAAATATTCACCCCTTTTGCTACGACGCTTCTAAATAAGCTCAGGTGCAACCAATTGCCTTCAGAATTCACACAGTAAGTTAAATGGAGTCCATCTGTGTGCAACAAAAGTGGTTCACATGATTTCAGATTAATTATACCTGTCTCTATAAGGTCCCACAGGTAGTGCATTCAAAGCAAAGATTCTACCATGAAGACCAAGGAGCTTTCAAAACAGCTCTGGGATAAATGTATGGAAAGGCACAGATCAGGGGAGGGGTATAAAAAGACTTCAAAGGCATTGACTATCCCTTGGAGCACAGTCAAGTCAATCATTAAGAAGTGGAAGGTATACGGCACCACCCAGAATCTGCTTAGAGCAGGCCGTCATCCCAAACTAAGCAGCCAGGTAAGAAGGGCATTTGTCAGAGAAGCCACCAAGAGGCCAATGACAACTCTGAAAGACCTACACCTGGATGTCCATGTGTCAACAATAGCTCAGGAACTCCACAAATCTGGCCTGTATTGAAGAGTGGCAAGAAGGACGCCATTTCTGAAAAAAAGCCTGTGTAAAATCCAGCTTAGAATTTGCAAAAAGACATGTGGGAGACTCTGAAAAGATGTGGCAAAAGATCCTGTCGTCCGATAAAACAAAAGTTGAACTATTTGGCTTAAATGGAAAGTGTAATATCTGGTGCAAACCCAAAACAGCACATCACCCAGGTAACACTATCCCTACTGAGAAGCATGGTGGTGGCAGCATCATGCTATGGGGATGTTTTTCATCAACAGGGACTGGGAAGCTTGTCAGGGTAGAGGGCAAAATTGATGGCGCTAAATATAGGCAAATCCTTGAGGAAAACCTGCTTCAGTATGCAAAAGACCTAAGACTAGAGCATAGATTCACATTTCAGCAGGACAGTGACCCCAAGCACACAGCCAAAGCAACACTGGAGTGGCTTACAAACAAAAAAGTGAATGTCCTAGAGCAGCCCAAGAAGAATGGACAAATACTGCATGATCTAGATGTGCAAACCTGGTAGAGACTTAGCCCAAAAGACTTACAGCTGTAATTGCAAAGGTGGTTCTACCAAGTATTGACTCAGGGGTGTGAATACTTATCTAACCAAGACATTTTACTTTTTAATATTTTCATTAACTTGTTTCATAATAAAAATTATCTTGCTTATTCAAAGTGTTGAGTAGGTTGTGTAAATCAAAGGAAAAAAATCCCAATATTTCAGGTTGTAACACAACATACTGTGAAAACGTTCAAGGGGGGTGAATACTTACTATAGGCACTGAAATATATATATATATATATATATATATATATATATATATATATATATATATACAGTGGCTTGCGAAAGTATTGACCCCCCTTGGCATTTTTCCTATTTTGTTGCCTTACAACCTAGAATTAAAATGGATTTTTTGGGGGTTTGTATCATTTGATTTACACAATATGGCTACCACTTTGAAGATGCAAAATATTTTTATTGTGAAACAAACAAGAAATAAGACAAAAAAACAGAAAACTTGAGCGTGCATAAGTATTCACCCCCCCAAAGTCAATACTTTGTAGAGCCACCTTTTGCAGCAATTACAGCTGCAAGTCTCTTGGGGTAAGCTTGGCACATCTAGCCACTGGGATTTTTGCCCATTCTTCAAGGCAAAACTGCTCTAGCGCCTTCAAGTTGGATGGGTTCCGCTGGTGTACAGCAATCTTTAAGTCATACCACAGATTCTCAATTGAATTGAGGTCTGGGCTTTGACTAGGCCATTCCAAGACATTTAAATGTTTCCCCTTAAACCACTCGAGTGTTGCTTTAGCAGTATGCTTAGGGTCATTGTCCTGCTGGAAGGTGAACCTCTGTCCCAGTCTCAAATCTCTGGAAGACTGAAACAGGTTTCCCTCAAGAATTTCCCTGTATTTAGCGCCATCCATCATTCCTTCAATTCTGACCAGTTTCCCAGTCCCTGCCGATGAAAAACATCCCCACAGCATGATGCTGCCACCACCATGCTTCACTGTGGGGATGGTGTTCTCGGGGTAATGAGAGGTGTTGGGTTTGCGCCAGACATAGCATTTTCCTTGATGGCCAAAAAGCTCAATTTTAGTCTCATCTGACCAGAGTACCTTCTTCCATATGTTTGGGGAGTCTCCCACATGCCTTTTGGCGAACATCAAACATGTTTGCTTATTTTTTAGTTTAAGCAATGGCTTTTTTCTGGCCACTCTTCTGTAAAGCCCAGCTCTGTGGCGTGTACGGCTTAAAGTGGTCCTATGGACAGATACTCCAATCTCCGCTGTGGAGCTTTGCAGCTCCTTCAGGGTTATCTTTGGTCTCTTTGTTGCCTCTCTGATTAATGCCCTCCTGGCCTGGTCCGTGAGTTTTGGTGGGCGGCCCTCTCTTGCCAGGTTTGTTGTGGTGCCATATTCTTTCCATTTTTTAATAATGGCTTTAATGGTGCTCCGTGGGATGTTCAAAGTTTCGGATATTTTTTTATAACCCAACCCTGATCTGTACTTCTCCACAACTTTGTCCCTGACCTGTTTGGAGAGCTCCTTGGTCTTCATGGTGCCGCTTGCTTGGTGGTGCCCCTTGCTTAGTGGTGTTGCAGACTCTGGGGCCTTTCAGAACAGGTGTATATATACTGAGATCATGTGACAGATCATGTGACACTTAGATTGCACACAGGTGGACTTTATTTAACTAATTATGTGACTTTTGAAGGTAATTGGTTGCACCAGATCTTATTTAGAGGCTTAATAGCAAAGGGGGTGAATACATATGCACGCACCACTTTTCCGTTATTTATTTTTTAGAATTTTTTTAAACAAGTTATTTTTGTTCATTTCACTTCACCAATTTGGACTATTTTGTGTATGTCCATTACATGAAATCCAAATAAAAATCCATTTTAATTCCAGGTTGTAAGGCAACAAAATAGGAAAAATGCCAAGGGGGGTCAATACTTTCGCAAGCCACTGTATATATATATATATATATATATATATATATATATATATATATATATATATACACACACACACACACACACACACACACACACACACACACACACACACACACACACACACACACACTGCCGAGAAAAAGTATTTGCCCCTGTCAGATTTTCTGCATTTTTGCATATTGCATATCAACCAAAATCTAATATTAGATAAAAGGGACCATGAGTGAACAAAAAACTCAACATTTTGATTTTTGTTTCATTTGTTTATTAGAGAAAGTTATGCTACACCCAATGACCTTGTGTGAAAAAGTTATCGCCCCCTTAGACTCAATAATCGGTTACGCCACCTTTACCAGCAATATCTGCAACCAAATGCTTCCTGTAGTTATTGATCAGTCTCTCTCAGTGCCATGGAGGAATTTTGGCCAACTCCTTCATGCAGAATTGCTTCAACTCAGTGACATTTGTGGGTTTCTCTGATACAGTGCAGAAATCATGGTTCCTTCAATGATGGCAAGTCATCCAGGTCCTGGTGCAGCAAAGCATCCCCAAACTATGACACTACCACCACCATGCTTGATCGTTGGTATAAGGTTGTTAATGTGGAATGCAGTGTTTGGTTTTCGCCAAACATAACAGGGCCCATGTTGGCCAAAAAGTTCCACTTTTGACTCATCTGTCCATAGAACATTGTTCAAGAACTCTTAAGGATCATCCAGGTGCATTTTGACAAACTTGAGACGAGCATTCATGTTCTTCTTAGCGAGCAGTGGTTTCTGCCTTACTACTCTGCCATGAATCCTATTTTTGCTCAGTGTCTTTCTGATGGTGGAGTCATGAACACTGACCTTAGCTGAGGCAAGAGAGGCTTGTAGATACCTGGATGTTGTTCTAGGGTTCTTTGTGACTTCCTCCACAATTTTATGCCTTGCTCTTGAAGAGATTTTGGCAGGATGTCTACTCCTGGGAAGATTCACTACTGTCCCAAACTTTTTCCATTTGGACAATATGGCTCTGACTGTGGTATGGTGGAGCCCCAGAGCCTTAGAAATGGCTTTAATGGTAAGGGCCAAAGTTAGTCAAATTTATATTGGGCAGAGCTGGCCCAAATCAAGCCTGATTTTTAACCAAAGTATTCAAACAGCTGACCCTAACTATCCCTTTAATTGGGTTGAGTTAACTAGGGAGGAAATAAACTTTTCACACTTGAAGATTGCATGTTTGATTACCTTGCACATCAAACTCTGTCAGACTCTCTGAAAAATGTGCAAAAATGCAAAAATTCAGACAGGGGCAAATACTTTTTCACGGCACTGTGTGTATGTGTGTATGTATGTATATATATATATATATATATATATATATATATATATATATATATATATATATATATATATATATACACAGCTCTGGAAAAAATTAAGAGACCACTGCAAATTTTTTCTTAAATCAGCATCTCTACATGTATGGCAGCCATTCCATTACAGTGTCTGTTGAATTCCAACACAGGCACACCTCATTCTACTGAATGAGTTACTGATTAGGGGATCACCTGAACCAAATCTTATTTAACGAGGAAAAGTACAAAAACCACTCCTGTGGTCATCACTATCTTCTTGCAATAGGACCAGCTGGATGGCAAAACAGTGCTAGTAGTACCTCAAAAGTAATTGGAATCAAAAAATAACTATTGACCATGCCCAAAGAGTTGAAAAGGAAAGTTTTGAGTGAGGAAAAGAAGGGTTCAATTCTGGCTTTACTGGCAGAGGGATACAGTCAGCGTCGGGTTGCTTCCATCCTTAAAATTTCAAAGACGAAGGTTCATAAGAACAAAGTCAAGCAGTACACACTGGGGACAACAAAGCTACAGAACGGCAGAGCGCGAAAACGACTCTCCACTGACCGGGATGACCGCCAACTCATTCGAATGTCACTCAGCAACCGTAGGATGACATCAAGTGACCTACAAAAAGAATGGTAAACAGCAGCTGGGGTGAAGTGCACGGCGAGGACGATTCGAAACAGGCTCCTAGGGGCAGGGCTGAAGTCGTGCAAAGCTAGAAAAAAGCCCTTCATCAATGAGAAGCAAAGAAGAGCCAGGCTGAGTTTTGCAAAAGACCATAAAGATTGGACTGTAGAGGACTGGAGTAAGGTCATCTTCTCTGATGAGTCCAATTTTCAGCTTTGCCCAACACCTGGTTGTCTAATGGTTAGACGGAGACCTGGAGAGGCCTAGAGGCCACAGTGTCTCTCTCTCTCTCTCTCTCTCTCTCTCTCTCTCTCTCTCTCTCTCTCTCTCTCTCTCTCTCTCTCTCTATATATATATATATATATATATATATATATATATATATATATATATATATATATATATATATATATTTTTATTTTAAACAATACTTCTAACTAAACTTATATATACTCTAAAGAATATGTGTATGAGATTGTTTACTTGGTGTGTGTTATCCTTGTACATGAAGACTTCCAAAAGCACTCTGTGTCGAGTTGAGGAGTGTGGAAGAGTGATTGGTAATTCACTGACACAGAAAACAGACAAGTGAATTTGGCAACACCGCACAATTGCCCAGTTTTATTTTCGGGGTGCTGTTTTTAAGTTTATCCCACAGATGGAGCTGTGGGTCCGTGGTCTAATTTACCAACGATGGTAAACAGAACCACGGGCATACCAAGCGATGGTACACAATACCGGCGCCCTTGCAGGTGCTCAAAGAAATAATAATGAAAACAGAAGGCAAAAATAACAAGGGAAAAATAACACAATAATAAAACTACAAACAAAAGGTGCTGCACTCTGCAGCAATATCCCGGTCGCCGCTGCCCATGCGACCCAGATCTCCGTCCTATGCTGCCGGCTTCCTAGCCTGCTCCGCTAGACTTTTAAGGGGTTTGCCCAAGGGTTCCCCGCCCTCACTGTCTCAATGTGACACGTTCGTTTCTTTTTCTCTCCCGGCTGGTTCTCGGTCCGGGACCAGCTTTTCCGCACTCTCAGCGCGTCTATAAGGGCAGACCTGAGGAAACAGCAGAGCGTTATTTTATAGGACCAGCAATCTCCCAAGACTCGCCTCCCAGCCATTCAGAGAGGGGGAAAGTCCACAAACCCACATTACCACCTCCCCGTGTCACTGCCATGACTCACAAGCGGTTGTTGGACGACTGCCGCCCTCTTCCTGCAGCCCTGTGAACGCGCCAGCAGAGTCAGCACAGATCTCTCCCTGCTACAAGGAGGTTGAAACATTAATCGGCTGTGCTTGCTACAGGAGAACTGTTTTAAAATAAATAATCTCTGAGAACGGGTTATCGAGAAGACAGGAGTGAAAGCAGTGTTGTACTGTTAAGTGCTTTGATAAACCAGAAAGGCAACAGGCAGAAGTGTAAGACAATTGTTTTATTAAAACTGTACTGAGTCACAGGGGATGTGTCAGAACCCAGACTGCAGTACCCGCTAAAACCTACCAATTTACCAGTGGATCCAAAATCCTGAAAGAAAGGAGGATTAAAAGAGTTTTAGTTTACCATAGTAAGGGAAAATAAAATACAAAGTTTCAGTTTAGCTAGTACCCTGGAGAGGGTTAGGTTTTTATTTTCCTTTCTGTTTTCACATACCATTTAAAGGTGGGGTTGAAGAGCGACCATGGGATGTGAAGGGACAATTTAAAGAATATGGTTTCGAAAGAGATGGTGCACTAAGAGAAACCAATAGAGATTACAATACATACATTTTGTAAAAAGCTAGGTCATATAGCCCAACAGTGCCCTGATAAACTGGAGCCAATGCAATGTAATGCAGGTCATCATGTTTGTGGGAGTGTAATTGTGTCAGGGGAGGTACCAGTAATAGGACCATATTTAATTGAAATAGAAGTAAATGGAGTTAAGGCAAAGGCACTCACTGACGCGTGTAGCTCAATTACACTGGTGGCCCCTGGGTTTGTCTGAAAAATTGAATCGCAGTCTTCTATCCAGAATTACTTGTATCCATGGGGATGTTACATGCTCCCTGACGGCTATGGTATCTGCCTCCTGTGCTAGCAAGAGTCTACAAATGGTGTCATCCCCAGGTTGCCCCAAGTAAATCTGGATATAATTGAATTGAATAGAATTGTTTTGGAAAAAAAATGAAAAAAATAAGATAAACGAAAAATTAGCGTAGGCTAGATAAGAAAAGGGGACCTTTAAAAACAGAGGTGTGTGTGGAAGAAAATGTAAAAAGAATGATGAAAGGAGTGGACACCCAATGTAATTTAGATGAACTGATGGATGAAACAGGAGAGATAGTTGTTGACAATGAGGAGACCTGGTATGACAGTGTCAAATCGCACAGTGACCAGTTTGATTGAGAGCAAGAAAGCGATACCACCTTAGTACATGTGAGAGAACGCGTATCAGTGAATGGGGTACCAGTAGAAAATGTGGTAGTGAATCCACAAGAGCACTTTGTGATAAAAAATGACCTACTTTATCGAAACACAATTAGAACATAAGAACAAAGAAAGTTTACAAACAAGAGGAACCATTTGGCCTATCTTGCTCGTTTGGTTGTTAGTAGCTTATTGATCCCAGAATCTCATCAAGCAGCTTCTTGAAGGATCCCAGGGTATCAGCTTCACCAACATTACTGGGGAGTTGGTTCCAGACCCTCACAATTCTCTGTGTAAAAAAGTGCCTCCTATTTTCTGTTCTGAATGCCCCTTTGTCGAAACTCTATTTGTGACCCTTGGTCCTTGTTTCTTTTTTCAGGTCAAAAAGTCCCTTGGGTCGACACTGTCAATACCTTTTAGAATTTTGAATGCTTGAATTAGGTCGCCAAGTAGTCTTCTTTGTTCAAGACTGAACAGATTCAATTCTTTTAGCCTGTCTGCATATGACATGTCTTTCAAACCCAGTATAATTCTGGTCTCTCTTCTTTGCACTCTTTCTAGAGCAGCAATATCCTTTTTTTGCAGCGAAGTGACCAGAACTGAACACAATATTCAAGAAGAGGTCTTACTAATGCATTGTACAGTTTTAACATTTATGTTCTTACTGGCCCTGTGGCCTCAATTACCTCATATGGGCCCTGCCAATGGGTAAACTATTTGCTCTCTGGTGTGGGTACCAACACCATCACTCGATCCCCTGGATTAAAACTAAGAACCTTTGTGGTCTTATTATATTGTAAGCCTGTCTGGTTTGAACTTGTTTCAAGTGTAACTGTACAATAGGAGTTACCTTTTTTATGTGGTCCTGCATCTGTAGGATATGATCTACCACCTTTATTCCAGATGACTTTTGTTCTTCCCAGGTTTCCTTAGCCATGTTCAAAATCCCTCTAGGCTTTCTACCATAGAGGAGTTCAAATGGGGAGAAACCTGTAGAAGACTGAAGTACTTTACTAATTACTTTATGTAGCATAGATTTTAGCGTTTTATTAAAATGTTCAACTAACCCATCTGTCTGGGGATGATGCAGTCATATGGATGGGTTTTATCCATAATGCAGTACATAACTCATTCATCAAATTATTCATAAATGGAGTACCCTGGTCCGTAATAGTCTCCTTAGGTATTCCGATCCTAGCAAACACTTGCATTAGCTTTTTGGCAATGTTTTTGGAAGCAATGTTTTGTAAGGGAATAGCTTCTGGATATCTCATGGCATAGTCCATTATCACTAAGAAATATTCATGCCCCTCCACTAAATCCATTGCTATTCTTTCAAAGGGTATATCAATAATTGGCATGGTTTCTAACAGTGCTCTAAGGTGTGGTTGTGGACTAACCTTTTGACATTCACTACATGATTGACAGAACCTCTCTACATCTTTTTGGATTCCCAGCCAATAAAATCTTTGGAGAATGTGTTGCAACGTCTTCTCCTCTCCCCTCCCAGGTGTGCACCAAACAGGTGATTGTGTGCTAAACGTAACACAGTGTATTTGAAGGGTTTCAGAACCAGTAATTGATCAACTGGTAAATGATTAATAATTAGTACCCACACCAGAGAGCAAATAATTTACCCATTGGCAGGGCCCATATGAAGTAATAGAGGCCACAGGGCCAATAAACTATGAAATAAGACAGCCAGATAAGAGGAAGACTGAGCAAATATATTACATTAACCTCCTGAAACCGTGGATAGAAAGAGAAGCATTGTGCCTGCAGCAAGGGAGTTTCAAATGTATTCTGTTAATAAGGCCCAACATTGACCAACAACCAAGTACAAGATGTAAACAAGCTAATCCTGAATAATCTTGATGTGTTTCTAATATAACTGGCAGGACATCAGCCATACAACATGAGATTGTGACACCACCGGGTATTAAAGTCAAGGTGAGACCATACCGCATTCATGAGGTGAATAGATGTCCAGAACGAGATAGAAAATATGCTCAAATTAGGGGTTATTGAGGAATCTTCAAGTCCCTGGAATAGCCCGATCGTTATGGTGGCAAAACCAAATGGGACTTGGAGATTTTACAATGATTTCTGACAGTTGAATAATATTTCTAAATTTGATGCGTATCCTATGCCTTGAGTAGATGAGCTAATTGAAAAGTTAGGGACTGCGAGATATTTGACAACCTTAGATATCATTAAAGGCTATTGGCAAATCCCACTAAGTGAAGAGTCTAAAGAAAAAAATGGCATTTGCAACACCTAGTGGACTATACCTGTATAAAGTTATGCCTTGTTGGTCTACATGGAGCTCCAGCTCCAGCAACGTTCCAACGATTAATGGATAAAATCTTGAGACCTCATGCTAATACACATCAGCTTATATAGACAATATAGTGATATTTAGTGAAAAGTGGGAAGATCATTTAAAGAAAGTTTATTTAGTATTACAGGGTTTAAGGGAAGCATCATTAACAGCAAACCCGGAAAAATGCTTTATAGGGTTAGATGAACCAAAGTATTTAGAGTAAGTGGTAGGGGGTGGAAAAATCAAACCACAAATTAGTAAAGTCAAGTCAATTAAAAGTTGGCCTATCCCTCAGACCAAGAAGCAGATGAGAGCATTCTTGGAGTTGGCAGGGTATTATAGGAGATTTGTTCCTGAATTTTCCTCAATAGCGGCACCTTTAACAGATTTAGTCAAAAAAATGGCTTCAAACAAGGTTAAGTGGAATGAAGGGGCAGAAATGGCATTCAAAAAATTAAAAACTATTGTGTAGTGGTCCTATATTGAGGGTGCCTAATGCTTTATTGTACAGACTAATGGTGGATGGGGAAGGACATCCAATCATGTATCTGAGCAGGAAGTTAATACTGAGGGAAGTCTGGTATGCAGTCGTAGAAAAAGAGTGCTTGGCAGTAAGATAGGCAGTAGAAACTTTGAAATATTACTTACGAATGGTTTAAAAAATGCCAATGCAGAAGGTTTTTCCAGAGTACATGAACGGTAGTAAGGTCGCTCCAACAGTAAGTTGAAGCTGGGGGGGAGGATATGTGAGGATATTGTTTTTTTTAAACAATACACGTGTGTATATATATATATATATATATATATATATATATATATATATATATATATATATATATATATATACTCTAAAGAAAGTGTGTGTATGAGATTGGGAGAATACAGCTTTAAGAAATGGCGGAACAGTGATCAAGGCATAAAACAGAAGGAGAGTGGTCAGTTTTTAACGGTGGCAGGAATGCTGAATTTAAAAGAGCTGTGGGGTAGAGAGAGAGGAGAGAGGGGAGAAAAACTGTGTGTATTTACCTTTACATATTAACAGCCAGAAGAGTCACACACTGGATTTTCAAAACAAGGAGCAGTGAAACTGAAACGGGCAGTGTACAGAGAGAAGGCAAGAGCTAACTATTTCACCGTGCTGCAAGGTTAATTGGAAGTGTTCTGATAAGAATGTAAATTGTGCCTTTTTGTTTAACTATTACACAACAGTGTTTTTAGTTATTGGATCTTTTGTTAAAAAATAAAACGTCAATACAAAAATTATTGTTGAGAAAGCCCTATACTATAGTCGAATAAGAAATTTGGTTGTCGATTCCACCACTAATAATTACACTTGCTACCTGCCTTTAATGCTATAATTAACATTGCTAAAGCATCTCTGTCTGTCTGTCTCTCTCTCTCTCTCTCCCTCTAAAAATTCTTCCCGGTTTCCCATTTGTGTTGACGTCATATTCCTCCGACTGAAGAACCAAATAAAACGTGTCATAGGGTGGTTGTTAAATACATTAGTGCTCTGCATCGCTGAGTCAGAAGTGACATCACTTGGTGCTCATAGGTGCAGGGACTTTAACAACCATTTGATGAAACAACATAGCTGATAATAATAATAGAAAAGTTGCTGCTGTGGCATGCAAGGCTGTGGTTGAACTGTGCGAGTTGAAAGCTTATTGGGTTGAAGGTTTAGTTATCTTTAACTGACTAATTAGGAGCTAGCTTGTTGTTACATAAAAATGTTGAAAGTAGCTAGCCTGCAACTGTAAATATTTATAAATATGAATACATTAATGGATACACTTCCAAATACAGTTTGCCCACTTTTTGCAACTTTGTAACATATTTGCTTGAAGTATAAAAGGACAAATAACATACATGATAAAAAAATAAATAACTAAATCTGTTCTCTCTCAGTCGGCTACTCTGGATAAGTTGGCAAATGTGATATTGTTTATCAATATGTTTATTAGCGCTATTATATATTTATAAAAAATACACAACTTGCCAATTTTCAAAAAATTTGGTGTCTCTGAATCTACAATTACATTGGTAATAGTGTAGTGAATTAGGTATACAATTATACAATTATTATTTAAATATAAACTGGTCTCTAGGCGCCCTGTTTAACAATGCCAAAATGTTAATAACTGAATGTGGCAAAGTGGTTGATTGTGTACAGGTGCAGCAGTGATGCAGTGCACAATGAACAGACAGAGGTTTGTAATCCAGTTAGAAAAGTTTTTTTTTTTATACAATCCAGGTCTGGTGACCAAACAATGATCCCAGGCAATACACAGCAATGTGTAGTGTACGGGGTAAGTAATAACGGGTTTGTAGTTCCAAATAATAAACACAAGTATCCCTCCCACAATGTACAAACTTGGTCACCAGTCCTGGGTGCGTGCTGTAGTGTTCGTGGTGGGTGATACAGATTAATGTGTGACAATAGTGCACTGCTGTTCCGACTTTTGTGCTGGCCCTTGGTGACAACTCCAGAACATGTTATCCGTCCATTAATATATAACAAGCAACAAGCAACAAAACAAACATTCACGATATGTTATCACAATACTGCACGGTCCCCTTCCAGGTTATTTCTCGTAACCAAAGTGAAGGAACAGGTTACAATTCTCCTTCTCCACTTATGGTGTCATACATGAACCCTTAGTAAACAAGTGCAATCGTCTCTCCAATCTGCGGCTGCCACATCGTTTCCCTTCCGGGTCAATGCGATATTGCAACGGAGTCTCGCCCTCACAGGTCAGGAGGGTCATTCACAGCTAAGAATCATTGTATTTCTGTCACGCTGAGACATACCATAATTAATTTTGGAGGAATCATGTAGAGACTTGGATTCCCTTAGACAATAACCAGCATTCACACAACATGTCAGAAATCTAAAACGGTAGTTTATTTAAGAAGAAAAATGGGTGCACAACAAATCTAATATTACAGAAAGGAAAGGCTATTAGTTAGAGATATGCATGAATAGTATACAATTCATTAGTCTCATAGTCAATCGATTATAATGACCATAACATCATTAGCATACATGGTTAATGTACTAATATTAAATATGGCTTATCACACAAAGTGTCTCCTTTGCATTAATATTTCTAATACCCATTTCTCGTTGTAATCAATCATGTCTATATGCACAACAATTAATTCAACTTGAGAATGGAATCCACCGTTCCGTCATCTAATTTACAAAATTAGTTTTACCGTGTTAACTTAGTTTATCAAATTAATAATATGTTATCAACCTCAATTGATTATATATTTAAAGTAACTCAGAATTGGAGCAGTGATCAAATTCTCTGCATGTATGAGACAACTCCTTTGAGTTGCACAGTTCATTAAACAAAATACATTTCTTGCACACTCTAAAACAGGAAGTTGTATTCTATTCCTAGAACAGTTTATCCACTTGATAGCATTTGCTTCAGTTACTATCTTTAGTGATAAAGTATTTAATATTATATATGTTGAATACTTATCAATTTCCATATAAAGAAGTAAATCTGTGTTGATGAACACTGCAGCTCTTTGGATCTGAAGTCCCAATGAAAGAAGATGGTTATTTGCTTGAAGTACGCATTGTTGCATAGGCTCACAATAAACAAATAGTTATTATCAAATGGAGATAAGCTTTTTGATCTTTAAGTCTTGCAGCACTATAGTTGTTTTTGGCAGTTTTCCAACTGGAAATAGTTTCGTTGATCAGACGTAACTCAGTTCAGATAATGAGTTGCAATTGAAAAGTTATGTAGTTCGTATAAGTGTTCTCATTGCAATTCTTCTGTGACAGGGTTTTCCTCATGTCACGCGTGTGGTTAGCTGCTGTTCAAGCATACAGAGAGACAACTGGGGTGAAGTTGAAAACACCAGCACAGGTGCACAGGATTTATTACCAAACAAATAACAAACAAAAGTAAAATAAAGGTGGTCATGTGACGTTACCAGTGATGGTAACGCACAGAGGACTAATACAGCCAACTGTACAAAAATGCTAAATAAACCACAGTACAACAAATTATAAATCAAAAGGTGCCGTGAAAATGGCAGGCCTTGCAGCAGCCCTGATCACAGCGATCGGCATGCTTTTATATTGACGCTCCGCTGAGACACGCCCACCCGCCTGCTTTGGAACAGCTGATTGCTTTCAGCTGCTGCTCCACGCAGACGGGTAATCATCCCCAGTGGAGCAATACAGTGGCTAAACAATTAATTAAATCAATATGTTAACAATTAACCCGAAAACATACAATAAACTACATATTTCCCCATGTGCAGGGCTTACGCCTTGCCACAGGCTAGTACATGACCTTAGGTCCAGCTGCTGACTATGCTTCCGTTTACTGGAGCTCGCTACTTTCTCTTACCTGGAGCGCTGTTCCTTCTGTGGGGCACACTTCTAGTGTGGGAAGCTCATATGGGAAGCTCTCTCATGGGCAAACTCCAGCGTTTCTGAAAGTCATGCAGCTGGTTTTGTTGTCCTGACTTCCACCGTGTGAATGGCTAGTTTGGTTATTTTGGGCTGTGCCCGAGCCCATGTGGGATGTTTTTCATTGGTTGTTCTCATTCAGAGATAACCCATTGCTCTCAATTGGTCTGTGGTTTCAACCCCTGTTGGCTCTATTTATGACGGGTACTGTTCTCTGTCACGGGAATAGATTTTTATGCCTTTAGTCCAGTTACTGACGACATTTTGCATTTCACAACATTTACTATATGGTAAAAAAATAACTAACACATACAGAAGAAGCATTGTAAAGCACCATCTCCAAAAACAACACTACATCACACAAATTGTGAAGAACTACACATAGGAGTCAGGACAGCAATATATCTTGTTGAACTTTCTCTCCAATTTCTGTCAAAATGCTTAGAAACTTTGTTCTAGAATTTGTTGCATTACAATGCAAAATACATGCACTTCTTACTAAAATAACTGTACAGGATAAGGTTTTCCAAATGGCAAACATGATATTTGGCACAAGTCAGCACACATCAAACACTGAAACTTACTTTTGGGAGTCAATGTATGACACCACTTTTCTATCATTCATTCCCATTAATGAAAAAGGACAAGGCCAAATTTTCCCTGATGTGTCAAAATACCCCAAAATAATGCTCAGCCTAAGGCACTGCCAGACGAAGACAAGAGTGATGAAGTAGAGCAATCAAAGCAAAAACAAAGCTTACTCATATGGCAATGTCATGAGAAGATCTGTCGAATTGACCCCAACACTGATCTTGTTCCTTGTGTTTTGAACATCCTTCAAAGCATTGTTTCAGCAGACCAAAAACATGCACGTGCATTTATAAATGAATGTGCAAATGAAGCCTTTCATGCACCTAACAAAGCTGGCCATCACATTACCTGTTACATGTCTGGGAATGCTTGTATGTCATAATTTCGCTACCTCTGTACACTTGGCTGTCATTTTTCTCATGTAAGAAAATTTGTTAAAAACATTTTTACTGTGATCACAGTGTACCACAAAATAATGTCCTTGCAAAAAACATTGTAAGAAGGTGATGAAGACACTATGACAGCACTGTGCAAACCTTACATTTGCATGCTAATGACAATGAGGAGTACTTCTTAAACTAAGCATCAATTCTCACAAAGTATCACTTATAATTTCTGACTTACAGGCAGCACTCAGCCAACACACCAAAACACGCTTATGCTTCTTGTGACAAGTTGTGCTGTAGAAGAGACTGTGTTGCAACACTTTGGCCTTCGAGGAGCAATAAGCGGGCAAGGCACAGTCGGCAGGCCAAGGATATCTTGGACCTGAAGAGCCTTATAGAGCGAGACTCCAATTTCCTCCAGGTTCCCTGGAAGGCAGCACTTGAACTATATTCAGACCGGCGCAAGCTTCAACCTCAAGACTTTTCTGGTCTTACCAGATTTTCTGGAGGAGGTACAGTCTTCCTGGCACCGACCAGCCTCAGTGCTGAATATCTCCATACACACAGCCCCACTGGCCTCCTTGGAAGATGCCGTGGCACTGGTACTAGTGTAATTTCCACCATTGGATTCCACCATAGTGGCCCTGGTGTGAGCCCCTCCTATAGGTCTGTCCAAGGACCCTGTATGTCCTTGTGGCCAATGCAAGAGTGCAGAGGCCCACTTTAAAAAAGCATACCCAGCCAAAGTGCTGGTAACGCATCTGGCCAACCTAGCAGGTGTCCTAATAACACACCTAGATGTCATCCTGCTATCAGTGCCCCTCCCTGAACTGGCAAGCTCAGAGCTGTGCTTGGTCTCCAGTACGCTGCTACAAATCTCAGGATTCCAGGGGCAAGCCTTAGGTAGAAGCCTGGCTGGTCTTCTAGTGGCATGCAAACAGCTTTGGGTGTCACAGGTCAGGGTCCCGGATGCAGACAAGCCGGCCCTATTGGCCACGCCTATCTCCCCTGGCCATAACTTTAAAAAATCCCACTGCCCCTGATTAATGTACCCTTTGAATGAACCTGTCTTAGGGTCTTCACCCAATCCTAGACCTGAGACACCTCAATGGGTTCTTGAGGGATAGGAAGTTCCAGGTGGTCACACATCGCCACATCCAGTCTGTCCAGCCAGGCGACTGGTTTACCACTGTGGACTTAAAGGACACGTATTTTCATGTCCCTATTCATCCTGCACCAGGAAATATCTTCGCTTTGTCTTTCAGGGAAGCATCTTTGAGTTTTTTGTGCTGCCATTCAGCCTTTCCTTAGCCCCCGCATGTTCTCAAAGTGCATGGATGCCATCCTAGCCACCTTATGGCGGCACCGGATCAGGGTGTTGAACTACCTAGACAACTGGTTGATCCAAAAGCCAATTAATACCGGTGCAAAGTATGGTTTACTTGGGTCTCTGGCTGGACTCCCTTACAATGCAAGCCTACCTGTCTTGGCTGCCATTCACAACTGCGTAGCCCTGTTTCAACAGGGATCCACAGTACAACTGGTGTTGTGTCAGAAACTATTCGGTCTGATGGCCACAGCTTCATCAGCCATCCAAATGGGATAATTCCCCATGCACCCGATCCAAGCGTGGCTCAATGCTTTCTAGCTACACCGTCAACTGATCTTGTCTTGCATATGCTGGGAAGCCCTGCACTGGTTGAGGCAAGCCTCATCCCTGCGAAAAAGCGTAAGGATGGGAGTGATCGACAGCCGTCAGGTGGAGACGACAGAAGCATCCAACTTGGGGTGGGGTCTGGGCAGGCAGAGGAGTCAACGGTTCCTGGTCAGGTCGATGGACATCCCTGCACATAAATGCACTGGAACTGTGAGCGGTTCACCTCACCCTCCAACATGTCCTTTTCCACACAGACAAAATGATGGTAGTAGCATATGTCAACCACCAGGGAGGATTTCAGTCCTTGGGGTTGCACCGTATAGCCTTTTGATACTTTCTATCCCTCTGGGCTGTTCATCTCCTGGGATTGGTGAATTTGGCGGCAGACATCCTCTCAAGATCTGCTGGAGGTGGGCAGGTCCCCTATGTTGAAAGTGTATCTATCTGCATGCCATGTCTCTATTGCCTCAGTTTCCCTGGGCGCTAATATCCTGGCGACCAGTTTTCTAAAGGGTGCTCGTCGGCTATATCCTCCTAGAAAGGACATCCTCCCTGAGTGGAGTCTAGATGTGGTATTGGAGGCTCTCACTAAGGCCCTGTTTGAGTCTATACATTCCATAGAGTTGAAATATCTCTCTATGAAGTCAGTTTTTGTTAGCCATCACCTCCACTAAGCAGGTTAGTGGACACAGTTTTGACTGCATATACTAATGCCAGCCTACCCCCACCTGGGATGGAGGCCATGCACTCTACCAGGGGAGTGGCTACATCATGGGCCCTCTTTAGAGGTGCCTCATTGACTGATATTCATACTGGGCTGCTCCGTATACATTCACCAGGTTCTGCATACTCAACGTGGTAGATTCCTCTAGGCCTTCATTAAGCACACAGGTCCTTGAGGTTGCAAGCAGACACCACAAAGATTAGCTTAGTGGTAGCGAGTCTGCTGTCTGCTCACACTCCCAAGCGACGGCTTGATATACTTTCCCAAAAGTATTGTTGTTGGTAGT
Source organism: Polyodon spathula (assembly GCF_017654505.1). NCBI lineage: Eukaryota > Metazoa > Chordata > Actinopteri > Acipenseriformes > Polyodontidae > Polyodon > Polyodon spathula. The sequence continues at coordinate 23,259,793 of NC_054546.1, forward strand.
CTTCGAATTGAAATTGAACTATAGCTTATGGATGGAACCCTGGTTCCCTGAAAGAAAAGATGACCAACAAACCTTGCGAGGTCGCATCACTCGCGCACTCATGGGTTCGATGCAAAAGAGATCTCCGCGGAGTGACTAGTTAACCCCTTGGTAGGTGGGACCGAGGACATCACTCCCCGGAGGGGCCTATCGGCAACTTTGACATAAAATGCTCAGTGAATACCTGACCTGTGGCAGACATAGCCCAGAACTATTGTTGTTGGTTGTCTTCTCTTTCAGGGAACCGGGGTGTGACAGCACCCAGCTGCTCACATATCATTTGCTACATAGTAAGATTGTAGTACAATTACTCGTTCCCCAGTCTTTTCAAAGTGAGATCATGTGGTTCGCTCACTATGTTCCTTGTTTGGGACATTTAGGTAGCGAAAAGACTCGAACGAATATTGGCTCAGTTTTATTTGGTGGGAGTGTACAGTGTGGTGACACGTTATGTGGCGGAATGCTAGGAGTGCCAACAAGTAGAGCTTGGGTGGGTTCGCCTGACTCTGCTCGTCCCACTGCCCCTGATTAATGTCCCCTTTGAACGTATTGCTGTGGACATAGTGGGTCCATTGAGCCAGGATCCATTGACTCTGGATTCATGTATATTTTGGTAGTGGCAAGGGCCATATGAGGTGATACAGGGTATTGGTAAAGTAAACTGTGAGTTTATACAACCTGGTCACTGAAATTAAACTCAAATTCATTATGTTAATTTTATAAAACCCTGGAAAGAAATGGAGGCCCTGCTTATAGTGAATGACACTACAGAAGAGGACTTTGGTCCCACTGTCAGGCCACCAGTTACATTCCAATAGGGGAACAGATACATTCTGTTCAGAAGTGTGAGCTACATGATTTAGTGAAAAAGTGTGGTGATGTGTTTTCTAACTTGCCCAGTAGAAAGCACTGATTAAACATGCTATTATTACTCCAGCAGGTGTCACGGTCAGAGAGCGACTGTACCGGATCTCGGAGAGTCGCAGGGGTCCTGTTGGCCAGGAGATGAGGGGTATGCTTGAACTTGGAGTCACTTAGCCTTTCCCGAAGTGAGTGGTCTAGTCCTATAGTGATGGTGCTGAAGAAGGATGGCTCCACTCAGTTCTGTGTGGGCTTTAGAAGGGTCAGTGCCATCTCCAAGTTTGATGCATATCCCATGTCCCGGGACGACAAGCTCCACGACCGACTGTGATGGGCGCAATTGATCTCGACTCTGGACCTAACGAAGGAATACTGGCAAATTCCACTCACTCGGAGTTCACAAGAGAAAACTGCTTTCTCTATCCCAGATGTTTTTTTCTGTTTCCAGACCATGTCCTTTGGGTTGAATGGAGACCAGGTCCTGGCAACCCATCAAAAGTATGCAGCCACATACATTGATAACATGGTGAGTTTTAGCTGTACCAGGACACAGCATATTAATAGACTTTCAGCCATCCTACAATCTCAGAGAGAGGTGGGGCTGACAGCTAATCTGGGCAAGTGTACATTTGCTAAACAAGAGACCCAATATCTTGGCTACATTATGAGTAATGGGTAGACAAAACCAATCCCTGTTGAAGTCCAGGCTTTGGTGGAGATGGCAATCCTTAGAACCAAGTCTCGGGTGAGAACGCTATTGGGGTTAGCCGGCTATTACCACTGCTTTATCCCCAAGTAGTATCTCACCAAGAAGACAGCTCCAAAATGGATAGGGAACTGTCAGGGGTCTTTTTAATAGGATTAAGAGAAAATTATGCCAGGTCCCAGCTCTGATTCCACCAGATTTCAATAAGGAGTTCATCCTCCAGATTGATGCCTCCCATTTCTGCCTGGGGGCAGTCTCAACAAGTTGACGGAGTAGAACACCCAATTATATGAGCATAAAACCGCTCCATGGAAGATTAACTACAATGGACAATAATGCCAGGATAACTCACTGGTATCTGGCACTGCAACCTTTCCACTACGCAGTGAAGTATCATGCAGGTAAGGAGCACCAAAACGCAGATTTTTTTTCACAAGAGGGGGACCAATTAGGGAACTTAAAGTTGTCCGAGTGTTCCTTCGGCATCAATCTGAGGGGTGAGATATGTGACAGAGAGAAGGTACTCAAACTGCAAATCTCTCTCCCTACAAGAAAAGGCTTCCTCCTAGACTGGATGGTAGGCAGAAATTGTTGGCCATCTTAGAGGGTTCGCGCATCTGTCAGTATGCGAAAAAAGCTCATTGCAAATCAGCTGTGGTCCAGGCTACGATTGGATAAGCCCTGGTGACAGGCTGATCGAGGGGGGAGTGAATACGCCCCCTTATGCTGAGTGATTAATCAAGCTGAGGCACAGTGTTTTTTTTCTGTTTTTGTGAAAACACTGTTTTGCAGAGTACTGAGAGCTGTCGCCAGAGATCCAGCATCACCTCCCACTGCACGGGAACCGGACTGCATAACACAAAAACATAACGAAACCAAACCAGAGAGCACGTGGTGTGCACTATGGAGAGCCGTGGATTATTATTGTTATTATTTGAGGATTGCAATTCCTGCTGTATACCCCAGTACCATTGCTGGTAGAGGGGAATTATTGTTATTTTATAATATAAATCTGGGAAATTGGAACATTGTTTGGACTTTGTTTTATTACACACACTACTCAAATCCTGAATCAGGGTTACATCCATAACTGTTTTCCTACTAAGTTAAATGGGGATTAATAATTTTGCTTTGTATTGTTTTCACAAAATGTGTCTGCAAAGCCATGCGGGTCATTGTGACCCATTTTGCATTTATAATGTTAATTACTCTTCTGTTGTAAGTCATATGTGTATGTCCATTTTTGACTTTTCCTAAATATGTTAATTAAATATCCTGATGGCGTTTGATAGCCAGAATCGCAAAAATCATAAAGTTATAAACAGTTCTTTGCTGGTCATAGGTTGGGGATTTATTTTTTTTTTTTTTTTTTTTTTTTTTTTTATTTTACTTGGGTCAAGGTTAATAAAGATAATTAAATGGTATTCCTTTCTGAATGTACATTACATCTTTTCATCTGCAATCGGCAACACAATGGGGAAAAACAACTAGTTTATTTACTTATTATTATATATGTATTTTCAAACCATTTTGTCTGGAGCAGGGGAACGGAGCAGAATGAAAGAAAGAGCTGAGCGGAGTAAAGAAAGAGTGAAGCAGAGCGGCGGATATTATTATGAGCGGAATTGTCACCACTTCCCTCCGCTCACATTCTCGGAACACAACACAGACATTCGTTGTTAACACTAGAATCACCAGATTTCCGAACTACCAGAACCGCCATGTGGGTCACTTTGTCCTATACAGTTTTAAACTGCTTTGTTATGAAAATGAAAGACATACTATCAGATATAACTGAAAAATTGTATTCATGAACCTAACATCTAACATTTGCTTTGCAGAAACACTGTATTTAAATGGAAAATTAAACATAAAATGTTTTATTTTTGTAATGCGCGCATATACAGCATGACTACAAACAGTGAAAAAATATAACAAAATGTCAAAAGATACGGGTATGTACATATGCCCATGTACAGGTGTAAACAGGTATATGTACACTATATGACTATAAAACCAAAATAATTGTTTCTAATACTGTATAAAAATAAAATATAACACTACTTCCAGTATAACAGCTGTATTGTAATCTATGGAGGAGCTTACGGCTCTGCCAGCTGACTAGGCCTGCATCCAGGAGCTGTGTTGTAAACACAGATGCAATTCCATTGAACACTATTGTGTAAACACGTATAAACTGGTACATACAAACCTGTAAAACCCAAACTTTTTTTTCTCAAAATAATACAAAAAAAGAATATATAAAATACGTTTCATATTAGGCACATAAGTTGTTATCCTACCTGTCATTTCATTTTGCTAAATGCATCCGATTGCAGCTTGCCGTATTCCAAACAAAATGACTACTTTCAAGATTAAATATTTCCTTCTGATGTATTCCCAGTTGCATTTGTGGAACAAAACAAAGGATTGTTATCTCCAAGGTACATTGAAAAATAAGCAACTAGACATTCACTGGTTGGTATCTTGACAAATCCACAATCTCTGCCTCGTAGTCAGTCTACAAACAAAGGCTTGAAATAAAAATTAAAAAAAAAACGTGTGCTAGAAGGAGGGGGCATGTCTTGTTTTCTGAATTTACAAAAATAATAAAATATCTTACATTATACTGACAGGGCTGACGGACCACCCTTTACTAGTGTATCAACTATCCTTAAGAGTGCAGAAAAAATAAACCGTGTTCACAGCACTGTATGGTGCATAACCGTAGAAATGTACAAGAACAATAACCACAGAAACATGGACACACATACACGGATGACGTTTCTCACATTTTTATATGGCACATATGCAGCTCCACAATCGGGAATATATGAAGAATTTAGATGCAAAACGCGATATTCAGCAGGATCATTCATCTCACAGTACCTACTTTCTGATATTTAATGTCCTTTGTCCTCAAAATGCAATATGGACCTCGTTTCTTTCCATAACGCACTATACGCCAGGCTTCTAATTTAGCAAAATCCAACATATCCACCGAGCCAATTGGCATGCAGTAACGTAGTCGTGCGACTCTATTATGGCAGAGCCCAGGAGGAGTATAGTAGCATATTTAATCTTGTAAATTGTGATTTTATGATTAAATGATGAATAATTAAAAAAACAAGCAACAAAGTCAATTTTCTAATAGAGTGTAGCAATGGTGAATAAGTATTCAAAAATAATGTTTGGAAAACTGTCACTTGATCGGAACTGTGAAACCTCCCTTCATCTCCTTTGCAACGCCAACCCCACTTAATGGTGTTTACGTTTGTGTTCTCAGTCTGCGTGGGATGCGAAGTGTATTGTTTTAATTTACTGCAATGCGTTCCATCTTTAAAAGTAAGCATAAAGTCATTTTACAAAAATGTGGAGATTTATACTTGGTTACACTGACTAAAGATGTCATTAGCAAAGGGGGACGGTTGTACTAATGAGATCAAACAGTAGGTCATGTTTTACTAAACATTTTAAAACTAATAAACAAACAATTACCATAATGAAAACTATTGTAGTATGTTGTTTAAAGCATAATAACATAATATTCATAATGTGTGTATGGTGACGTCAGACCCAGAAGAAACACTCGTACTGCCAGGAGAAATGTCAATTGCGCTGTTGCACAGTTTAATCAATAAACAGAAAATAAAAGGTTGAACAAACAAAAAACACTTTGTAAAATAAAAAGGCACAGTAGCCAAAATGTACTAACACTAAACAGACAGACAAACACGGTGAGTTTAAATCAATTATTTACTTTAGGTTTTACTTTCTCCTTCTCCACACCCGTTCTCCACTCACCGAAAACACAACCCCGAGTGTGTAAAAACATGCTGCTTTTATGCAGCTGTACCAAGACTCGACTGCTAATCAATCATTCAATTGGAGTCTCCGTACAACTGCATGTGAATTAATAAAAGTGCAATTCCCTGTGCTCACATATTATTACATTTTACCTTAACATGAAGTGCTGTAAAATCCTTGTGCCTAAATACAAATACAAATTTGAAACACTCATGTTACACAGACCCATTTATATCCCATGTACCAATGACTATACACCAACATTAACAAACTACACATAACATAAAACAAAAACAAATAGCCCAGGGGCGGGGCACTTTGCCACATACCAATACAGTATTGGTGAGCGATAATCAGTTTGTTTGAAAACTAGTCTTTAAGCACTGATAATTGGTGCACAGGCGAAGATTCTGTGAGTGAGTGCTCCAGGGGTCAAGCACCAAATGGAAAATAAGTTTCTGCATAGTGCAAATAAATCACCTGTTCTGTCAAATTATAGTGTGGATGCTTCACAAGCAGAACTGTTATTGCAGCTTTTAAAACTATAAAATCCATTTATACAAAGTCTCCCAGCTTTCTTAAAAAGATCTGTGATTCCCCTGTTTTTATTTTGTATTTGTTTTGCTCTCATTAGTATCTATAGTTGTCAAGGAAATTCATGGTTAAATTCATTTTCATATAAGTATTTTTCAGATATTTAATTCAGACTCTTGTCTGTATTGACATGCTGTGTGGATTGGGTTGTTAACACCAATTCCAGGACATTCTTAGCCAGATCTACTTCAAAGGTTGTAGATAAGGGACAGAACACAAACTGTATTAACTCTTTGAAGCTCACCTTTCAGAATGCTATCTGATTGCCTCCTAAGGTGTCATGAAATTTGACAAGTGACAATGTAGTTGTACTATTATTGTGATAAAAGTTACTTAAAATGCTTTAAGAATAATTTTTAATTAACTAACTTGTAGATACAATTTTAATAGGTATTTTAAGTTTCCCAATAAATCCAAAGTGTTTATTGTGTTTTAAATGAATATTATAAACTAATAACTATTTTTAAATATTATCCTTTGATTGTATTACGACATGTTTTATATGCTTGTAATTGCAATTTTGCACAGAGAATGAAAATGAAATTCATATGCTTCTCCAATGAATGTAACCAAAGTTATATTGAATAGGAGGTTTAAATGATACATATAAAAGCCTTAGAAAACAAAAGAGATTTAGCAGATACATTTCATTTCTAACACACAACTGTCTATAAAATACTGTGAACCAATGGAAGGACTGACAAGGATTTGTTTACAGTACAAAGGAACACATATACGTTGTGTTTTTTAAACTCAAAACAAAGATTTTTACTCTCTCTGCTCTTCTCTGAATTCACTCTTTCTTCAATCTCATTGCTCTCAACTCATCAACCTCTGAAGTTCACGAAGATGCAATGTAGTCTTCAAAGCTCTCCCAGGGAAGATGGGCTGCCTCTTGAATGACAAAAGCTTTTGCCTACAGTACAGACTTCACAGAGATATTGCACTGTGCTGCTGCACAGCTAACTTCTACAGAAATGATGGCTGTGTTAAGAAGACTTTGTTTTAAACATTGCATCAACAGAATAAATATCAAACTTGTGTGTTTACAAGTAACTGAACTGAAGCCATGTGTGGCAGAACAGAACTATGCCCTGTATAGATGGGCAGGGATGGGGCTAAATTCCCCTACCTTCCTGATTTTATTGTGTTAGAACATAAGAACATAAGAACATAAGAAAGTTTACAAACGAGAGGAGGCCATTCGGCCCATCTTGCTCGTTTGGTTGTTAGTAGCTTATTGATCCCAAAATCTCATCAAGCAGCTTCTTCAAGGATCCCAGGGAGTCAGCTTCAACAACATTACTGGGGAGTTGATTCCAGACCCTCACAATTCTCTGTGTAAAAAAGTGTCTCCTATTTTCTGTTCTGAATGCCCCTTTGTCTAAACTCCATTTGTGACCCCTGGTCCTTGTTTCTTTTTTCAGGCTGAACAAGTCCCTTGGGTTGACACTGTCAATACCTTTTAGAATTTTGAATGCTTGAATTAGGTCGCCACGTAGTCTTCTTTGTTCAAGACTGAACAGATTCAATTCTTTTAGCCTGTCTGCATATGACATGCCTTTTAAGCCCGGAATAATTCTGGTCGCTCTTCTTTGCACTCTTTCTAGAGCAGCAATATCTTTTTAATAGCGAGGTGACCAGAACTGCACACAATATTCAAGATGAGGTCTTACTAGCACATTGTACAGTTTTAATATTACTTCCCTTGATTTAAATTCAACACTTTTCACAATGTATCCGAGCATCTTGTTCGCCTTTTTTATAGCTTCCCCACATTGTCTAGATGAAGACATTTCTGAGTCAACAAAAACTCCTAGGTCTTTTTCATAGATTCCTTCTCCAATTTCAATATCTCCCATATGATATTTATAATGTACATTTTTATTTCCTGCGTGCAGTACCTTACACTTTTCTCTATTAAATGTCATTTGCCATGTGTCTGCCCAGTTCTGAATCTTGTCTAGATCATTTTGAATGACCTTTGCTGCTGCAACAGTGTTTGCCACTCCTCCTACTTTTGTGTCGTCTGCAAATTTAACAAGTTTGCTTACTATACCAGAATCTAAATCATTAATGTAGATTAGGAATAGCAGAGGACCTAATACTGATCCCTGTGGTACACCGCTGGTTACCACACTCCATTCTGAGGTTTTTCCTCTAATCAGTACTTTCTGTTTTCTACATGTTAACCACTCCCTAATCCATGTACATGTGTTTCCTTGAATCCCAACTGCGTTCAGTTTGAGAATTAATCTTTTGTGCGGGACTTTGTCAAAAGCTTTCTGGAAATCTAAATAAACCATGTCATATGCTTTGCAATTATCCATTATCGATGTTGCATCCTCAAAAAAAATCAAGCAAGTTAGTTAGGCACGATCTCCCTTTCCTAAAACCATGTTGACTGTCTCCCAGTACCCTGTTACCATATAGGTAATTTTCCATTTTGGATCTTATTATAGTTTCCATAAGTTTGCATATAATAGAAGTCAGGCTTACTGGTCTGTAGTTACCTGGTTCAGTTTTGTTTCCCTTTTTGTGGATCGGTATTACGTTTGCAATTTTCCAGTCTGTCGGTACAACCCCTGTGTCAAGAGACTGCTGCATGATCTTGGTTAGCGGTTTGTAAATTACTTCTTTCATTTCTTTGAGTACTACTGGGAGGATCTCATCCGGCCCAGGGGATTTGTTTATTTTAAGAGCTCCTAGTCCCTTTAACACTTCTGCCTCAGTTATGCTAAAGTTATTTAAAACTGGATAGGAACTGGATGACATGTGGGGCATGTTGTCCGTATCTTCCTTTGTAAAAACTTGTGAAAAGTAATCATTTAATATATTTGCTATTTTTTTTTCTTCATCTACGATTTTGCCATTTGTATCTCTTAAACATTTAATCTCCTCTTTGAATGTTCTCTTGCTGTTGTAATATTGGAAAAACATTTTGGAATTGGTTTTAGCTCCCTTAGCAATGTTCATTTCTATTTCTCTCTTGGCCTTTCTAACTTCCTTTTTGACTTGCATTTGCAGTTCTGTGTACTCTTTCTGTGTACTTTCTTTTTGGTCCTTTTTTAATGCTCTGTAAAGTGCCTTTTTTCGCTGAATATTTTTTTTAATTGATCTATTAAACCATTTTGGCAATTTAGTTTTACATTTAGATTTGTCTACTTTAGGGATGTAATTGTTTTGCGCCTCTAGTACTACATTTTTGAAGAACAACCATCCTTCTTCTGTGGGTGTTTTCTCTATTTTACTCCAATCTACTTCTGTTAGTCTCTGTTTCATACCTTCATAGTTTGCTTTTCTAAAATTGTAAACCTTAACTTTAGTCTTTACTTTTGGGGATTTAAAAAACACTTCAAATGAGACCATGTTGTGGTCTGAGTTTGCCAGTGGTTCTCTGACCTCTGTTTTAGTTATTCTATCTTCGTTATTTGAAAAGACTAAATCAAGGCATGCCTCCCCTCTAGTGGGTGCCTTGACAAATTGTGTTAGGAAGCAGTCATTTGTCATTTCCACCATTTCTATTTCATCCTTCGCGCTACCCACCGGGTTTTCCCATTTTATTTGGGGGAAGTTGAAATCCCCCATTAGTATGGCTTCTCCTTTGCTACACACATTTCTAATGTCATTGTATAACAGATTATTGTGCTCACCGTCTGAATCTGGCGGTCTATAGCATGCTCCTATTATTATGCCTTTTGAATTTTTGTCCGTTATTCTGACCCATATTGATTCGGTTTTATTTTCTTTGTCCAGGTTTAACACCTGGGCTTCAAGACTGTTTCTTATGTATAGCGCTACCCCTCCTCCTCTTCTGTCCTGCCTGTCTTTCCTATACAGTGTATACCCACAAATATTATATTCGTCCCCATCACTCTCAGACAACCAAGTTTCTGTAACACCTATCACATCATAGTTACCTGTTAGTGCAGTAGCTTCAAGTTCTAGAATTTTGTTTCTGATACTTCTAGCATTTAGATAAATACATTTAATGGTTGTCTTACCTGAGTTGTTGTTCTTGTTTTGATGTGGTCTCCCTTCTGTTTTTTTGTTGATTTCTCCCCCCTTCCTTTCTAGTTTAAATGCTTCTGAACCTGCTCGAGGATCTTTTCTCCGAGTAGACTGGTTCCCTTTTTATTTAAATGCAGTCCATCCCGTCTATACAGATAGTCCTCGTTGTAGAATGTGGTCCAATGATCAAGATAGGTGAAGCCTTCCCGTGTGCACCACGTCTTCAGCCATGCGTTTTGATTAATTATTTCCAGCTGTCCATATGGTCCTTTGCAAGGTGCCGGTAGTATACCAGAAAATACCACAGTTTTGGTTTTCTCTTTTAATTTCCTTCCTAGCTCTCTGAATTTGTTTTGCAGGGATTTTGGTCTGTCTCTTCCAATGTTGTTTGTACCGATGTGGACGACTACTACCGGGTCATCTCCTGTTCGTTCTAGGAGCCTGTCCACATTCTCAGTGATGTGCTTGACCGAGGCTCCCGGAAGGCAGCACACTGTTGTAGTAAGGGGGTCCAAACTGCGAATTGAACTTGCTGTGTTTCTCAATATGGAGTCCCCAACAATCATGACCTCCCTTCTTTTTGCTGTCTGGTCACCACTGTCAATGGGATCCTGGATGTTGTTCCTTTCATTCTCTTGTTGTTGGTTCTGCTCATCAAAATTCTGAAGTGACTCAAATTTGTTGGTTGTTTTGATTTCTGGTGGTTATGTTTGACGAAGTTTCTTTTTTTCCCTGCTCCTGCCTACCTGAACCCAGCTGTTCTGACCTTCTATCTCCCTGGTGGCTTTCAGTCTGTTAGGGGTGATGCAGACTTCCATGAATTGTGGGTGTGCCAGTTCCTCAAGATCCTGTTGCTGTCTCACTTCTTCCAGCTCCATTTCTAGCATACTTACTAGTTTATGCAAATCTTGGATCGCGCGGCACTTTACGCACACTTGGTTTAGCTCCGCTGGGTTTTCTCGGATTTCCCACATCAAGCAGGTGTCACAGATTACTGGCTTGAAGACCATGTTGAGGGTTTTTTTTTTTTTTTGAAGTTTAGTTTCTTCTGCAGCCGTTAACCTGCTTTAAAACTGCTTCTAAACTGCTCTGTAGTTTTCCACGCCTGTACTTCTTCCACTCGCTGTCGCTGGGAAGACTGCCTCGTTTAACTGCGTTGTTCTGCTGTGCTGTTGGCTCCTCCCCTCGCCCGTGTCTCAGAACAGCGCTGAATTTGAATCAGCTGTTCCGAGTTTCAGCTTGTTTGTTATCAGAAAAACACACGCGGCTGTTTGACTTTGAGCTGCTGCTGTGTTTCCCCAATGTCCTCTGTTTTCTGATTAAAGCAATTCAAGATGCAATTTCTCCTTACTGCTTCTAAACTGCTCTGTACTTTTCCACGCCTGTACTTCTCCCACTCTCTGTCGCTTCCACTCGCTGTTGCTGGGAAGACAGGTGGCTGGGGGTTGATTGGAGTAATTAACGATCAATCAGCACCCAGCTACCTAACATAAAAGTATGTCTCTGCTTACCATTAGGGAGAGGAGGAAGCTGGGGAAGCATGATGATGGTTGTGCTTTCTGGTTTTTGGTCTGCTGTTTTTTTTTTTTTTTTAACTTTCCCAAAAGTTTAAATAAACAACAACAAAAAAACTGCAGTACTGCTCTAAGGCTCCTGGTGGTGCTATATCCCACTAAGACACCACATGTGACAGGCTGGCGAGTGGGTAGAGGCCCAAAGACAGACTGCAGTTCAAAAATAATACTTTTATTATAACAAACACAAATTAAAAGGGCACAAGGGCCAAAACAAAGGTATTTAAACACAAATAACAAAACACAAAGCAAAACTTACAAAAAATAAAGGTTTCCAGGCTGGGCAATGCCTTCACTGGACCAGGAAATACAAAAACCAAAACAACAAGGCAAAAACCAGCTAGCACAACCACCAGCTTGATTCCTTAGCGCCATTCTCTCTCTAATGGGAAGCTGAGGTCTCCCTTTATGTCGGGTGGCTGGGAGCTGATTGATTGTTAATACTCCAATCAATCCCCAGCCATCTGAACACAATAAACCCAGGCAGGAAGGGAAATTTAATCCTGTCCCTGCCAATCTATACAGGGCAGAGCTTTGCCACATCACGATATTGATATTGTTACATGCATACTTAGCATACTTAGCCACGTGGAAGCTAGCGTATGTATACGTAATGCATGACTGAACCAAACAATGAGTGATGAACTATTAATACTGCTTCACTAATGGAGAACTCTATGACCAGAGAGCACATCAAGGATTTATTATGAACATATAAATTATCAATGCATTACTTGTCCTTGAATGTTTTAATTTGTTTCTTCTTTATACATATGTTTTTAACTATGAAACCTAACGATTATTCTTCTTCCTTTGAGAATATGAATAAATGTAAGTCAAACCATGGCCAAGAAATGCAAAGGACATGGATATGGGCTTTTAGGAAGCGATCAAATGCTTTACAAGTACCTTTTAGCACTGACATGCATATGTACCTTTTTTAACCGTTCATAACATTGTTGTTTTGTACCTACGTAAATATCAATATATTAATACCTACCAAAATAGACATATTGTTTTCACCACTCATGGATGAACATTTGCAGCTAAAAGAATACAATGTTTACACTTTCAATACTCTCCAAAAATCCCTTCTACCATTATTTTACTTTCAAATATTTTTCTCATTTCTCTTATATTACTCTACTTATTAGTCTTTTGTCTTGTCTGTCTGTCTATTTACCATACACATTCTCGAATAGCTTTCCCTTGCTTTATTCATTATGTGATCAAGTAAAAAATGAAGTGGTATCTATAACAAAAACATTGTCAATGTAAAAAAAAAACAAGTTAGAAAAACGTAACAGCCATTTAAAGTGGTGATATCCAACACAAAAGCTCAAGTTATGAGAAGCAATTGGGGCAACCTTGTCAAGCATTAAGCAAATAGGCACAATTAGAAAGGAGCTGGGGCCCAACATTCACACAATCGTTGCTTCTAACTTGGCTTCTTTTTTGTAGGTTTGCATGGTGACAATATCTGTCAAGTGTTAGATCAGTCACTTCAACGGTGCCAAAGAAGAACATTTTGGGAGGTTTCAAGAAAGAAATGAATCACACGGCCATTTTGGTTTAACACAAGTTTCTTAAAAGTCAGTTGTATTGATACAGTATCAGGGAAGATGCTTGTGGGATTTGGAGTTAGTCCAGTAAATCGTTTGTCAACTGACGCAGGTTTAAACTTCAAATGTAAATGAATAACTGGCAGCCATCTTGTTTTATAAACATCACCATTTTCACATATTTGTATCCCATTGTTACTGGGATGATAACTACTAAGTTTGGAGTTTGTTGGACAAATAGTTTTCAAACAGCTGCAGTTTGTTGTTAGGGGCGCATTGTGATAAGATTTGTGGAAGCTATTTTGACATTAAATTATATCACAGGAACTTCTGCTAAGCAAACTTGATGCGGGTTTGGACGCTGACGATATATGCCAAGTTTCAGATCAATCGATTCACCGGTTCCCAAGAAGAAGATTTCTAAAGGTTTTATCGAAAAATGGGTCACAGCGCCAATTGCAAGGACACAGCAGCAAAAAATTTTCAGCATCTGACAGCCAATGTATCCAGCTTGTTACCTGCCAAGTCAGAACCTGATCAGTCACACAGCTTTGAAGCAGCAGCAGTTTAAAGTTCTGGGAAGAAAATAATAATAATAATAATAATAATAATAATAATAATAATAATAATAATAATAATAATAAAAAAAAAAAAAAAAAAAAAAACTTTAACAATAACAATAGGCGTCCCAGCCTTTAGCTTGGAAGCATAATTATACATACTATTTCTGTAGCATTTATTTACAGTTACAAAACAACATCAATGCACTTTCAATTATCATCTTAATGTTGGATTTAATTCTGAAATCAAATGTGCTTAATACAGTTCACTGGCAACATTTGTGCATTGTGAGTAATTGGGTATCATATTTTGGTTTGGGAAAAGTCCCAATGAAACTATGTTTAAAAAAGGCATGCTTGAGAGGAACTAAACCTTATATTTCAAAAAGGCTTAGCATGAACACCAATGTTTTTACATTAATAAGAGCAAGCTTCATGAGCAGTAATTCTTTCAGTCTGGGGGTGCTGAGTGTGATATAGCCCTGAACTCTATAAAACCACTGGCACAGAAACACATGCTGTCCAAGGGGTCAGGATACTTATTTATAGCTGACACACTCTAATACTTTATGGAATTTAAAAATAACGAAACTAGTCCCAGTCCCGTGCAGGAAAGATAATAAATTCTGATCCCGGCTCTACATTTAGAAGTCAGTGGTTTAGTTTCTTTTAGGCTTTTTTTTTAGTTTACTCTCTGTAAACAGAGGGCTAGTTGCTCTCCGTCGCTCCCATAGTCTAGCCCCTGGCTCAGCCACAGTTCGTTGGTGTGTCAGAGGCTGCAGGACACACTCACCAGTCAGACAAGGAACTGCAGCCATCCCATCCTTAGCTGGCATTCCCTTGCAGTGAGTCTCAGGCGGAGTGTGTGGCTCTCTCCTGCAGACGCATTTATGCATCCAAGAAGCCAACGACAGTACATTGTCCATGTTATTGTGAAGGTTTATTCTTACAGCTCCAAGGAGAGACTCGCAAACATCACAGCCTGCGATTTCTTTTTTAGCCAGGAAATTGAAGACATTCCTTGTGTAACATAATGAACACAACAAGTGTTTTTAAATGTGTTCTTGAGGAATCACATTAGAATTGGAATGTTTGTATCTGTAACAGATATACACTAGTTCATCATTGTGGATTCACATCACTACAAGCGGGTTCATACAGCAGTATGCTGTTGTGGCAAAGTGGTTGAGTGGATACAAGTGCAGGAGTGATGCAGTGCATTAATGAAGCACACAGAGATGTTTATAATCCGGTTTGGAAAGGGTTTTTATTGTTTCTTTATATCCAGGTCTGGTGACTAAATAATAATCCCCTGTCAATACACAGCAATGTGTATTGCATGGAGTAAATAACAACAGGGTTGCAGTCCCAAACAGTAAACATAAAATAGCCGTCCCACAATATACCAACACGGTCACCAGTCCCAGGTGCGTGCAGTAGAGCTTGTGGTGGGTGATACAAGTTTATCAGTGACAGTAGTGCAATGCTGTTCCGGCTTTTATTCTTGCCCTTGGTGACAGCTCCAGAACGTGTTAACTGTCTAATACTCACAAACAAGACATTTACAGACAAACAAACAAAAGACTCGCGACACGTATAATTCACAGTGTCTCTCACGATCCTTTCAGGTTCAAACACAAACCAAAGTGAAGGAACAGATTGTGTCTTTCTATCCCCTTTTATGTTATCACACATGACCCCTTGGTAAACAAGTGCAGCCGCCCTTCCAATCTGCGACAGCCATGTTGTTTCCCTTTCGGGTCAATGCGTTAATGCTATGGAGTTCTGCCCCCTTTCTAGCTGGACAATTTCCCTTGAATCCTGGGAAAGAACTATCGTCCAAGGAACTCTCTTCTCGTTGCTTAGCACCCTCACAGGTCGGGAGGGAGTATTTCTGTCACAGGTGTCTAACAGGCAATGGTTGTGCAATACGAACAGCTGAGTAAGTTTCAATGAACTTTGAACCAGCCTTAATGAGGTTACCCAATTTAATTGGGTTTAGGAATCATAATGTAGCCATGGCAACCTTAAAACAGGTGCCACACTTCCAGCCCTTTACAAGCCAGATAAAGTGTAAACTTTTTACTCTGTAAAGTCGTTCTCCAAAAAATTGGTTCAAAACTTTTCGGCTCGTGATTTTGCTGCTCTCGTTGATAAAGCCTTCCTTTTCATGCATTTGTCTAAATTTATTACAAATTGATTAAAACTTCTAAAGATGAGCGACAGTGACAGCGAGTGGAAGCGACAGCGAGTGGGAGAAGTACAGGCGTGGAAAAGTACAGAGCAGTTTCGAAGCAGAAAGGAGAAATTGCATCTTGAATTGCTTTAATCAGAAAACAGAGGACATTGGGGAAACACAGCAGCAGCTCAAAGTCAAACAGCAGCGTGTGTTTTTCTGATAACAAACAAGCTGAAACTCGGAGCAGCTGATTCAAATTCAGCACCGTTTTGAGACACGGGCGAGGGGAGGAGCCAACAGCAGAGCAGAACAACACAGTTAAACGAGGCAGTCTTCCCAGCAACAGCGAGTGGAAGCGACAACAAGTGGGAGAAGTACAGGCGTGGAAAAGTACAGAGCAGTTTCGAAGCAGTTTGAAAGCAGGTTGACGGCTGCAGAAGAAACTAAACTTCAAAAAAAAAAAACCTCAACATGGTCTTCAAGCCAGTAATCTGTGACACCTGCTTGATGTGGGAAAGCCGAGAAAACCCAGCGGAGCTAAACCAAGTGTGCGTAAAGTGCCGCGCGATCCAGGATTTGCATAAACTAGTAAGTATGCTAGAAATGGAGCTGGAAGAAGTGAGACAGCAACAGGATCTTGAGGAACTGGCACACCCACAATTCATGGAAGTCTGCATCACCCCTAACAGACTGAAAGCCACCAGGGAGATAGAAGGTCAGAACAGTTGGGTTCAGGTAGGCAGAAGCAGGGAAAAAAAGAAACTTCGTCAAACACAACCACCAGAAATCAAAACAACCAACAGATTTGAGTCACTTCAGAATTTTGATGAGCAGAACCAACAACAAGAGAATGAAAGGAAAAACATCCAGGACCCTATTGACAGTGGTGACCAGACAACAAAAAGAAGGGAGGTCATGATTGTTGGGGACTCCATATTGAGAAACACAGCAAGTTCAATTCGCAGTTTGGACCCCCTTACTACAACAGTGTGCTGCCTTCCGGGAGCCTCAGTCAAGCACATCACTGAAAACGTGGACAGGCTCCTAGAACGAACAGGAGACGACCCGGTAGTAGTCGCCCACATCGGTACAAACAACATTGGAAGAGACAGACCAAAATCCCTGCAAAACAAATTCAGAGAGCTAGGAAGGAAATTAAAAGAGAAAACCAAAACTGTGGTATTTTCTGGTATACTACCGGCACCTTGCAAAGGACCATATGGACAGCTGGAAATAATTAATCAAAACGCATGGCTGAAGATGTGGTGCACACGGGAAGGCTTCACCTATCTTGATCATTGGACCACATTCTACAACGAGGACTATCTGTATAGACGGGATGGACTGCATTTAAATAACAAGGGAACTAGTCTACTCGGAGAAAAGATCCTCGAGCAGGTTCGGAAGCATTTAAACTAGAAAGGAAGGGGGGAGAAATCAACAAAAAAACAGAAGGGAGACCGCATCAAAACAAGAACAACAACTCAGGTAAGACAACCATTAAATGTATTTATCTAAATGCTAGAAGTATCAGAAACAAAATTCTAGAACTTGAAGCTACTGCACTAACAAGTAACTATGATGTGATAGGTGTTACAGAAACTTGGTTATCTGAGAGTGATGGGGACGAATATAATATTTGTGGGTATACACTGTATAGGAAAGACAGGCAGGACAGAAGAGGAGGAGGGGTAGCGCTATACATAAGAAACAGTCTTGAAGCCCAGGTGTTAAACCTGGACAAAGAAAATAAAACCGAATCAATATGGGTCAGAATAACAGACAAAAATTCAAAAGGCATAATAATAGGAGCATGCTATAGACCGCCAGATTCAGACAGTGAGCACAATAATCTGTTATACAATGACATTAGAAATGTGTGTAGCAAAGGAGAAGCCATACTAATGGGGGATTTCAACTTCCCCCAAATAAAATGGGAAAACCCGGTGGGTAGCGCGAAGGATGAAATAGAAATGGTGGAAATGACAAATGACTGCTTCCTAACACAATTTGTGAAGGCACCCACTAGAGGGGAGGCATGCCTTGATTTAGTCTTTTCAAATAACGAAGATAGAATAACTAAAACAGAGGTCAGAGAACCACTGGCAAACTCAGACCACAACATGGTCTCATTTGAAGTGTTTTTTAAATCCCCAAAAGTAATGACTAAAGCTAAGGTTTACAATTTTAGAAAAGCAAACTATGAAGGTATGAAACAGAGACTAACAGAAGTAGATTGGAGTAAAATAGAGAAAACACCCACAGAAGAAGGATGGTTGTTCTTCAAAAATGTAGTACTAGAGGCGCAAAACAATTACATCCCTAAAGTAGACAAATCTAAATGTAAAACTAAATTGCCAAAATGGTTTAATAGATCAATTAAAAAAAAAAATATTCAGCGAAAAAAGGCACTTTACAGAGCATTAAAAAAGGACCAAAAAGAAAGTACGCAGAAAGAGTACACAGAACTGCAAACGCAAGTCAAAAAGGAAGTTAGAAAGGCCAAGAGAGAAATAGAAATGAACATTGCTAAGGGAGCTAAAACCAATTCCAAAATGTTTTTCCAATATTACAACAGCAAGAGAACATTCAAAGAGGAGATTAAATGTTTAAGAGATACAAATGGCAAAATCGTAGATGAAGAAAAAAAAATAGCAAATATGTTAAATGATTACTTTTCACAAGTTTTTACAAAGGAAGATACTGACAACATGCCCCACATGTCATCCAGTTCCTATCCAGTTTTAAATAACTTTAGCATAACTGAGGCAGAAGTGTTAAAGGGACTAGGAGCTCTTAAAATAAACAAATCCCCTGGGCCGGATGAGATCCTCCCAATAGTACTCAAAGAAATGAAAGAAGTTATTTACAAACCGCTAACCAAGATCATGCAGCAGTCTCTTGACACAGGGGTGGTACCGACAGACTGGAAAATTGCAAACGTAATACCGATCCACAAAAAGGGAAACAAAACTGAACCAGGTAACTACAGACCAGTAAGCCTGACTTCTATTATATGCAAACTTATGGAAACTATAATAAGATCCAAAATGGAAAATTACCTATATGGTAACAGGGTCCTGGGAGACAGTCAACATGGTTTTAGGAAAGGGAGATCGTGCCTAACTAACTTGCTTGATTTTTTTGAGGATGCAACATCGATAATGGATAATTGCAAAGCATATGACATGGTTTATTTAGATTTCCAGAAAGCTTTTGACAAAGTCCCGCACAAAAGATTAATTCTCAAACTGAACGCAGTTGGGATTCAAGGAAACACATGTACATGGATTAGGGAGTGGTTAACATGTAGAAAACAGAAAGTACTGATTAGAGGAAAAATCCTCAGAATGGAGTGTGGTAACCAGCGGTGTACCACAGGGATCAGTATTAGGTCCTCTGCTA
This sequence comes from Polyodon spathula, assembly GCF_017654505.1. Taxonomy (NCBI): domain Eukaryota; kingdom Metazoa; phylum Chordata; class Actinopteri; order Acipenseriformes; family Polyodontidae; genus Polyodon; species Polyodon spathula. The sequence continues at coordinate 23,279,091 of NC_054546.1, forward strand.
TTCCTAATCTACATTAATGATTTAGATTCTGGTATAGTAAGCAAACTTGTTAAATTTGCAGACGACACAAAAGTAGGAGGAGTGGCAAACACTGTTGCAGCAGCAAAGGTCATTCAAAATGATCTAGACAAGATTCAGAACTGGGCAGACACATGGCAAATGACATTTAATAGAGAAAAGTGTAAGGTACTGCACGCAGGAAATAAAAATGTACATTATAAATATCATATGGGAGATATTGAAATTGGAGAAGGAATCTATGAAAAAGACCTAGGAGTTTTTGTTGACTCAGAAATGTCTTCATCTAGACAATGTGGGGAAGCTATAAAAAAGGCTAACAAGATGCTCGGATACATTGTGAAAAGTGTTGATTTTAAATCAAGGGAAGTAATGTTAAAACTGTACAATGCACTAGTAAGACCTCATCTTGAATATTGTGTTCAGTTCTGGTCACCTCGCTATAAAAAAGATATTGCTGCTCTAGAAAGAGTGCAAAGAAGAGCGACCAGAATTATTCCGGGCTTAAAAGGCATGTCATATGCAGACAGGCTAAAAGAATTGAATCTGTTCAGTCTTGAACAAAGAAGACTACGTGGCGACCTAATTCAAGCATTCAAAATTCTAAAAGGTATTGACAGTGTCGACCCAAGGGACTTTTTCAGCCTGAAAAAAGAAACAAGGACCAGGGGTCACAAATGGAGTTTAGAAAAAGGGGCATTCAGAACAGAAAATAGGAGACACTTTTTTACACAGAGAATTGTGAGGGTCTGGAATCAACTCCCCAGTAATGTTGTTGAAGCTGACACCCTGGGATCCTTCAAGAAGCTGCTTGATGAGATTTTGGGATCAATAAGCTACTAACAACCAAACGAGCAAGATGGGCCGAATGGCCTCCTCTCGTTTGTAAACTTTCTTATGTTCTTATGTTCTTATGATATGAGTACCTTCCTGTTAAAGTGAACCACACCTCAATTCTTAATTCCATGATCCTGTTTGTGTTTTTTTTTTCCTGGCATTTCAAATTAGTTTTTCTAAATCGCTGAGTTTGTTACTTCACTGATTTGACTGTGCCGTACCCAGTGTGGTTACGGATCCTGGCTGGGTATTCCCAGGGATCCCTGCACTGGCACCTGCACTCCTGCTGGGTTAGGGAGACAAATATTCTGAGGATAGTTCACCTCATCACTGTTTTCAGACAGCCACCCCGACTTCCCAGGCTTGGTAAGATCTCCTGCTTTACAGCAGAAAAGCAGGTGAACTGTTGATGTTATATGTTCCTGATCACTGAGTTGGCTACATGAAGATTTGAATTGGGCAATTCTATTTGCATGAAATTAATTGATATAAGTATAGCAAAGTGTAATAAAGCATAGTGGAAGTACTGGAGTCTAGTGCAGAGTCTAGTGCTCCTTATTAACCTTAAACTTTATGAAGTTACAAATATGGAGGGTGGTTCACTTTGGCAGGTGTATCCTAATGTCTGTTACATGTATACAGCACTACTTTCCTTAATCCTGCTGTAGAAGGACCTCTATAGTTACAACTCTAAAGTCATGACATTAAATTATGTCATTCTTTATGTGGTGGATTTGCAGAGCTCTTAAATCCATACACCTCTCTGTAGCTTGCTTCGTTCCAAGTCTTCAGCTCAAGGATATACTACTTGGCAGCACAGATACATTTTGCTGGGATCCAGCCAGTGCTGATCTTATTTCCTCAAAGGAGACATTAAAAAACCTTCATATGCTTACTGCTCCCTTATATAATGGGTCCTAGATACTCTATTGTTATATAGACTTTTTCCCAATCACAGGACTCGCCAAGCACGAGCTGTGAATCAGAACAGCTGCAAGTTCAAATCCCCGGGCCTGCCGGACTCAGCTCCTGGTTCAATAGCCTTCACTGGCTTCTCTGGCTCTTGGAGGTTTCTTGTGGTTTTGGAGTCATTGCCGCTATTCTGTTACTCACACAGCACTGCACAATGGGACTGTGAAGATTAAATCAGGAGCCAGGAGCGTTACTATTCAAATTCTCCAGTAATATCAGTGGATCCAAAGCATCTACACATAAACCTGACCTCGGATCACAATTTTACTTCAAGCCTTCAAATTGTAATTCATACATAACCGTTTTGGGCACGTTACTAAAAAAAATGTTAGATATTACTTGTTCCTTCAGGGAAAACCTACTTGTTCCTTCAGGGAAAAAAAAAAAAAAAAAATATATATATATATATATATATATATATATATATATATATATATATAGATATATATATATATATATATATATATATAATATATCATATCCTTATAATTACTAATAATAAAAGTATAATTATATTACTAGTTATATTGTTATATTACTCGTTATATTACTTTCTCTTGTCCTGTGGAACACTTTTGTGACTGTTGTTTACTATTTACCCATTTGTCTGGTAATTCATGGGTTAAATGTATCAAAGGTTTTTAAATGTTTGTAGTATAACAAACAAACAACTCCTAATAATGTACTGGAAATAGCAAATAGTAAATTGTAATCATTGCAATACATATGACTGCGCAAGTCATAAGGAGTGACAAAAAGCAACTGAAGATACACAAAGGCTTTTTATAAGGGAATAATGAGCATTTGTTGGAAGAAAATGACAATGTATATAAAACACTGTGTACATAAAGTACTTAACAAAATGTAATAGGTGCATGTATTTTATAGAATCAAATCAAACTTCAAATATTACATTTACAACCAATATGTGCAACTAAACAAATCAAATAAAGCTATTAAGTGTTTGGTACACAAACCAATATTCAAATCGGAGAAAAACCACACAATCAAGAGACAACAACTTTCGTGTAAAACAATGTGCTCTGCTGCAACTAGTAGAATACACCCTATGCCTGTCTTAATTTTATTTGTTTTCCTGAAAGAGAGGTTTTCGTTTGTTGATCCACCTTGATGGCTGATATTACTTGGAACTTCCATGGCTTAAATACTCCTGTTAAACGCGCAAAATGTTTAGATGTTTTGCAGCGTAAAAGGATATCAATTGCATTGATACAGTAATCTCATATTAAATCTGAGGACATTCACCGCTTTCAAAATAAACACTTTCGTGTTGCAGCTTACTCTTCTGCAAAACTAAGGGGGTTCTTATATTGGTAAATAGGAAACTAAAACTTTCTGTTGAAGGATCTGGGGGTGACAACTCAGGGTGTTTTGTTGATTTTCTAGGTTCCTTGAACAATGTTAAATTGTTATATTACCTACAATACGCCCTCCACATGCAAAGAGATGGCATTTTAATATTTCTTTTACAAAATTCAGAATTTATTACATAACTTAATAAACTACAAGAATTTATTAAATTTAATCTCAGTACTGCTAAGAATCCTCAGGTTCTTTGGGAAGTTACCAAGTGTTTTCTGAGAGGTAATTGCACTGCATTTTCTTCCCATATACACACCTCTAGAAACAAACAAATTATTAACCTGGAAACCCAAATTCAAATTTTAGAGAAAGGACAGAAACAGGCTTTTTCTGATGATAGAGCAAAACAATTAAATATTCTCAAAACTAAATTTAAAGCCCTGATGTTGTCGCAAGCAGAATTCCTCATTCATAGCACCAAGCAAAATTATTACTGCAGGGAAAGACCTAGTAGATTACTGGCCCTGAGAATAAAGCATAATGAACAATTAGCACTATTAAAACTATAAATAATGTATTGGTTACAAAACCAAAATAAATTAATAAAACATTTCAAGAATACTATTCCAAATTATAAACATCAGAGAACACTACAGATCACGCTGCTTGTAAAAAATTTCTAAGTGAACTAAATCTACCTAAACTGGATCCTAATCAAAGTAAACTACTTGATGAACCTATTAACTTAGAAGAATGAAAATAGGGAATTAAATCTATGCAAAAGCTCAGATGGCCTCCCCTCTGAGTTCTTGCTAGCAATATGGCATATAGCTGGTCTTCTTATATTGAACTCTCTAAACTACACTATTTAAACAGGCTCTTTTCATAGGGAAGAGCATACAGCCTTAATCTCACTATTATTGAAAAAAATATCCAAATGAATGTTCCAGTTATCGTCCAATTTCCCTTATATGCTCGGATGCAAAGCTCTATGCTAAGGTCATGGGTTCTAGATTAGAACAATATATTGGTAGTTTGATCCACTTTGATCAAACAGGCTTCATGAGAGGGCATCTAGCTTCTGACAATATTCGTAGATTACTACATGCCATTTGTGATGCTGCCTCCCACTTTGATTCTTGTGCAGTTTTTTTCCCAGGATGCGGAAAAGGCATTCGATCGAATGGAGTGGCACTACTTCTGGTTGGTCTTGGATTGCTTTTGATTTGGTCCAGGTTTTAGTCAGTACTATACAACAATTCTTTGGCATCTGTGATGACGGGTAGCTGTCAATCCTCCCCTTTTAAACTTCAATGTCAAGGTTGTCCTCTCTCCCCATTGCTATTTGCTCTATCGTTGGAACCGCTAGCTCAAGCTGTTAGACAAAGTATAGATAGCTCTCCAATAACAACCGCAGGCTCAAAACATTACATTTCTCTTTACAAAGATGAAATTCTTTTATATCTTTAAAATATTTCAGAATCAACTCCTCGTTGTCTAGCACTATTTGTTAAATTTGGCAGTATGTCTGGTTATAAAATTAATTGGGCTAAATCAATTTTAATGCCTCTAAATCTAGCTGCAAAGAATGCAGTACTCCCTATTACAATCCCAACTGATAATAAATTTACATATTTGGGAATACAGAGTCACCCCTCTGCAACGTATAAACAAAGTTAATTACACTACTCAACAAAATTAAACAAGACCCGCAGAGATGGTCTTCCTTGCATTTATCTTTACAACAGGATAACAACGATAAAATGAACATATTACAGAGTTTTTTATTTTTTTATTTTCTATGTTACCCCTTTTTTTAAGGAAGCTAATTCATTATATCTAAATTTATTTGGAACGAAAACATCCCCGCATTCATCAAACAGTACTGCAACGCACAAAGGTCAATGGTGGATTGTCTCCTCCTGATCTTAAACTATATTATTGGGATTTTTAAGTTAGAGCTTTCAAAAATTGGACCAACATAGACTCAAAGGTCACCTGGCGCAATTTGGAAGCCGTTATAGTTCACCCACATAGACTACATGACTTATTTACTGGCATCCCCAAGAAAAACTTAAATTTCAAATTTGACCCTATTGTTACAAATTCATTAAAAACTTGATACGATGTGGAAAAATTTATGGTAGGTCCATTTAAGTTTTCTCATTCATCTCCTATTTGGAATAATCATCATTTATTGACAGGAGGTAAGCCTTTTATATACCCTGCCTGGTCAAATAGCGGTGTGCATAGTTTTAAAGATATTTTTAACAGTAAAGGCCTTCGAATGTTCCAGGAACTCAAGGAAGATGTCTCTCTCCCAGGTTTCTCTCATTTTCTATATTTAAACTAAGGTCTGCTTTACGTGCCTATGGGGTTCCTTGTGACTCAGATGTATGTCCTCATCCTTTGATAGACTGGCCGGTGACAGACAGCTGTTTACGAGGGACAGTCTCAACTAGCTGTGGTCACTTGCTAAAACAACCATGTAATACTCTGCCAGTTACAAAAATTTGGGAGCGTGAAATAGAAAAGCTTGGCTTTTCTCCTCCTCCTGGTTGGGACAATGTATGGAACAATACATTTTTAGCTTCCAAGAACCCAAGTAATACACTTTAAACTTATCCATAAAGCATAAACTACTCCATGCATGCTTTTTAAAATGAAAAGGTCTCCTAGTCAGCTATATGCAGTTTGACAGACTGGTGCAGTGGACACATACCTACACATGTTTTGGGAATGTACAATGCGTTCTGGGACAGTGTAGCTTAAACTATTACTGAGCTGTGACAAAGTGCCCGCCCCTGTGTATATTATCTGTGATATGTTGAGTGTGGTGTTTTAAATTTTGGCGTATAGTCATTGGTACACGGGATATAAACGGGTCTATGTAACACGAGTGTTTTAAAATGTATATTTGTATTTAGGCACGAGGATTGCACAGGACTTCACATGCAAGTCCACGTGTCACAAAGACTGCCAAAGGGGGCGGTGTCAGAACCAGGAAGGGAATACACCCGAGACAGAACAGATGAAGTGAAATGATGAGACGCTTGCTTGTGCCGGTTTATTGTAAATAAAAAAGTTTTAAACAGACAAAAGGCAGGACACGGCCCATTCGCCAAAATTGATAAACAAAAAACGGACCATACTTAACAACACGGTGCACAGACAGACACACTGACAAACACGGTGAGTTTTAAATACACACGTATCGTGCTGGTCCCACGCAGTAGCAATTTCTCCCCCTCTCTCTCCCGTTCTCCACTCACCGAACACCCAACCCCTAGTGGGTGAAAACATGCTGATTTTATGCAGCTGTACCAAGACTCGATTGCTAATCAATCATTCAGTTGGAGTCTCGGTACAACTGCACGTGAATTAATAAAGAGCAATTCCCCGTGCTCACATATTATTACTTTTTACTTGTACGTGAAGTGCTGTGCAATCCTCGTGCCTAAATACAAATATACATTTTCAAAAACTCGTGTTACACAGGCCTGTTTATATCCTGTGTACCAATGACTATGCATCAACATTTAACACACCACACCCAACATATAACAGATAATATACACAGGGGCGGGCACTTTGTCACATGAGCTGACAGAGGTCAGATCATAAAAAATCTGGTTGTATTTCTATTGAATGATGACTCCTCCCTGTGCCTTTCCCTTTACACCAGAGCAGGATACTTCTAGCAGGGTTAACTGCAGCCAAGAAATCAATTTTACGGCTTTGGGTAGACCCTACACCTCCTATGATTGCATTGTTTTTTTTGGAATGCTTCACAGCCAGGATTAATAAGGCAGGTCTGACAACTATACAGGCATGGAGTGCAACTGCTACACTAATATTTAAATGACATGGGCTTCCTTTCCATTACCTTCTTGCTAGCTTCTATTTTTGGCATGTCATTTTATTTTTAGATAACAATATTGTAGTAACTTTTTCTAAGTTATTGTATTATTATTTTAATGTGCAAGCATTGGCAATGTTGTTTATTTTATTATTATTTTCTTGTTTTATGCTTTGTTTCTGTTATTAAAAATAAAATAAATTGATTACAAAAAAAACAGGTTCATTTATATCAGTATTTTATACACAGCCAATGTGTATATTAGCAGCAATCAATATTGCGTTAAAAATAGTTTATATCAATAATTCGTAAACCATTCAGTATGTATTAACAGCAATAAAAGTTATATGTAAGCAAGCCCAATTATCAATAGTTCATGGGCTATTCCGGGCGTTTCAGCAGTACTTGTAAGCTTGATTCATTTGTTTAAGAACAACAGTAAATACACTATGTGGTAGGTAACAGATTCAAATGTCCACAGTTATCAGTAGGCTATTGCATGTAACCCAGCAAAAAGATAAACACAAGTAAAAACAATAAAATAGTAAATAAAAATACAAAAAGAAAACTTTCCTTCAATTTGTTCTGCATTTTGACAACTCTTTCCCAGAGACCTCCACTGTAAAAGAGACTTTGAATTACTAAGATCTTGATTCACTTTTAAAAGAGATAAAAATAAATGCAGAAGGTTTAGATTAGTGATGCTTAATCAAAGGAAAGTTTTACTATACTAAGTGCCGTAGTTTATCAAGCTGTGCTTTTAACATGGGATATGCTGCAATAATCTACTAGGTGCTTTGAATATCCTAGTAGTCTGCATGCTGATTGTAAGGACGTACAGCTGCTGATTCGGCTTCAGGGCTACAAGTGTGGGTTACAGCACTGAAGTGAAATCAAATTTGGACCATTTATTAGACCTGGCTTTGGCTTGTTTAGCACTGGTTATTTCTTGTAAAATTTCTCATCAGTCACCCATCAATCAGAATAACTAGCACAAATGCAAATTTAATGTGGTCATCTTTAGTTAGTTGGATTTAAGATATTTCTACTAATTTTTAAAATTCACCAGCCAGCGGCAATTTAAAATGTCCATCACAGTGTTACCTTTGCTTTCATTAAGGTTTTTTTTTTTTTATTCTGGAGACCTGCTAGAAAAATATGTAACATAATTGTGAATTGTACAGCAAAGTCAAACTACCTAAATAAAGACGTTTTGGACATTGTGGCAAAGTGGGTGATAGTTAGATAAAGTTAAGCCTAACCATTTCTCCCATTTAGAGTAGAACGAGAGTGCAGAAATGGAAGAGGAGTAAAAGTAGGTTTGGAACGGAAAGCCTACCAGGTGATGTAGCAGTATCTAAACACTGTGAATTTTTTTTTAAAAATTCAATTAGATCCCCTAGAGTGTTAACATCTCTTATCCAAAGTTTTCTTAACTTCTTGTGCGTTAAATTCACAAAACAGCACCAATTTTAAAAGCTGATCTCAGTTTAACTTTTCACTCCTCAGCGCTCTATGATGTGATTTTTCTTCTCATTCATTAGTACCAACATGCTGTATCTGCTGTGTGGAAGCCAGATACCACATTGTTCATGGTCCACTGAGCGCAACATAGCATGCTTAATTGTTCAGTACCACACACAGTGGGCCTGCAGTGACTAGAGTTACACTGAATTATCCAGCCATTATCTGCCATGCTGATCAGTTCATGGCAGGGCCAAGGCTGGTCTTTAGAGAATGCTTATCTTGAACCTTCCACCTCTGCAGTGTATAAATTAAAGTATTCCTGTGAGGTCGAATGCCACTTCTGTGGCTGATACAGAAATAGCTGGAGCTCAGCTGGAAGTTCCAGAAACTGGCAGACACGCATCTGGACACTGTTGTCCTTCTGGAACATTCAACTGGATACTGGTGTCCTGGAACATGCAACTGGATACTGGTGTCTTTGGACACGCAATTGGATACCGGTGTCCTTCTGGAGCATGCAACTGGTTACTGGTGTCCTGGAACACACAATTGGATACTGGTGTCCTTCTGGAATGTGCAACTGGATATTGGTATCCTTCTGGATACATGCTGGTTCTGAAAAACAAAATGTCAGGAATATTCTAAATAGATAAAATGCATTGAATTATACCGCAAAGGCAATGTTAAAATGGAACAGCCTACTATATATAGAGTGAATATGGATTGGAGAGGAGGGCTATAGTTGGAAATTATTGGCCCAAGGTAAGACTATTGTTTACCTACAGTGGGCTATAATGCCAGAAGCCATAGCTTACAATAGTAAAAATAGTCTTCCAGTGGGGCATTTAATTTTCCACTATTAGCTAAATCTGCAGTAGATATTTAATATGAGTCAGTCAAAATAATGAGAGAGGCAAGGTTGGACAGTAAATATGACTTTATATACTGTAAAGCCATAAATATTTGCGAGCCTTTTACTATGTGTTTTTCCCATATGAAAAAAAGACGGAAACATCTTTGAAAAGGGGTGGGACTAACAGTGATGTGAACCAATCACATGACAGACTAAGGCTATTGTCCAGTCGTGTAAGAATGAGAGGGCAATAGTTAAATCTATTTTTGCTACTATGATGATAATTTAACCAATTACAGGCCAGGATTTCCAAGCATTGGACTATATAATTAGGGGTGGGTACCAATATTGATATTTTGATATGATATCAATAATGTTCGATATCGATAAAAATGTCCATATCGTGATATCGTGTGATTGAAAACATAATTCAGGTAAGCTCGAAGACATACTTTGTATTGCTGCACTGCTAAAAATACACAGTATAATGAAGGTTTATTTTATATTAAGATACAACAAACCCTATACATACCAATCATTGTTAGTCTTGTAGACAAACACCACACATGTTCTTTAAGCATTTTATTCTATTGATTAGCGCTTTTCTTGTGTTAAGAACCCAATTAACAAAAATTTATATATATATATATATATATATATATATATATATATATATACACATATACAGATCATGCTTTACCTGGCCAGGCTTACTGCTGTTCATATCAATGGTCTCACATTATGCGGTACTCCCAACAAGGTACCAAATGCTAATTATGTGCTGCATTAACCTCTATTGGCATTATTGTGAGATATGCGCATGCATCAGTGGTTCATTGTATTTTGTCCATGTGATTACTTACGCTATTATTAATGTAATTTTAATGTGAATTGTTGGTATTATAAATGAGATGTACTTTTAATACATCGAAACACATCTCAGAATAATGCAAAATTCAGCATGACACAGTATGCAGTATGTTGTACACACATTCTTTCATTACCGAAGTGAGTGTTTAAACGAACAGCTGAACTCGGATAACCATTACAAGACATTTGTTAGGTTTGTGTGGCAGCCGAATGGAGGCTGTGAAGATAATACATTTTTTTGCATTTTTTTTTTCCATCCAGAGTAGCTAATTTCATTAAAAAAATATTAATTTAATAATAAAATTTTAAAACTAGTTGAACGGAGGCAATCCGTGGATCATATGACATTGGTGTATTATATATATATATATATATATATATATATATATATATATATATATATATATATATATATTAGCCATGTTTATCAGAGGGATGGTCACAATTTGATTGAAACGTTTGCATGTAGCACTTTTTTTTCTTATTTTTTTGCCTATACTTCCTCTTATGAAGAACATTGAATTTGGCATTATAGTGATTCCTGTTGCCACTTAATAGTTTTCAGTGAGCATTCTGTGAATATTGAAGTTCAACGCGCTTGTTTATACATGTGTTGGACTGTTTTTGATTATAAATACGATAAGCGATGACATCGTTACTTGGACAGAAATCCACTGAGCACCTACTGCAGTTATTTTAGTGCAGTTTTAATACACATACAGTTGCTGTACATTAACTAACCAAACTGTGAGTGTACTTAAACTGTGAGCAAAAGGTGAACTCACAACCGCATTTAGGCTGTGTGTGTACGAGGCCTTAGAAGTGTCGTGAGCCAACATTTATAAGCAGAGCAGCTGAAGATTCAATTACTTCCAGAATTGCTAGAAAATGAACAACCACAAAGTCTGTTAGCAGTGAAGTATACAAATATTTCAGGTTTTGAGGTGGCCGATTATGTAATAGTAAAACAATATAACAAGACCTTGTTTTTCTCCATGGATATTGGGAAGCAAAACAACACTAAGTTAAAGTAAGTTATTGTTTTTCATAAGTAAATATTTATTAATGTCTATATATGTATAAATGTTTCATACTGCAATATTTCAGTGTTTTGGAACACTTCAATATTATTGACATTGATATCGAAATACATGCACGATATCGATACAATTTTCATATCGTTGCCCACACCTAATATATTTTGTGAAAGATTTCACTTGTTGAAAGGTTCGATAGCCCTTCTGCAGATGACCCAGACACAAGATTGAGGTGTTTTAAAGAACGTTTGTGCATTTTTAATAATTACAGAAATAAGACAAACCAAAACAAAAGCCTAACTCCACTTCGGAGCGCTAACTAAAACTTTTAACTTTTAACCCTAAACTATAAACTGGACGACTAAGCCGTTTATAGGTTGCAAAACACACAGTTTTTACAAACACAAACTTAAAGGATTATTCACTACGTTTTTGTTAAACCACACAAGTTTCTGGAAACTGCCCAGAACAAACATGTCTGCCCTGTTATATACCTGTCTGCTAATTACAGGTAGGTGACACAAATTTAATCAAAAAACAATGAAACAGGTCCTCAAATGAAATAAATTAAATTACACCTGTGTCTGTGCAAGCACAGCCACACACATTGGCAGGGACAGAAATGAACCCTATCCCTGCCAGTCACCAACACATTTTCTTCAGGCAGGGATTTGCCCTGCCACAAAATATATTTTGGGTGGGAATCTGCAGAGAAGCCTATCTGTAAATGTGTTATATATTTCAGAAGTTGTATGTCAGCCCATCAAATCTGCACTAGTAAAACCTCCTAGCGTTCTGACCATTGATCTCATTCAGCACTGTCCGAGCACCTCACCCTCTTAGAGGAGCACATTTCCTTGCAAGCCTGGGCTAGCGACCCTCTTCCAACCCCTGCACCTGTTGTGAGCTTCACAGCCATCAGGCTGTTACACTGAGGGGGTCGCTGAGCTGGTACAAAAAGTGTTCCAAGTCCTTTGGTGGAACAGCTTGGAAAAAAAATATTTCTCTTGAACTTTGCACTGATGGCACACTGTTTGCCCTACAGCTGGTGTGCAGTTTATGATGCTTACCTTTTGCCATGGAGTTGGATCATCCAAAGACAGGTTTACTTCTGTGTGTTCATTTAAATCTGTGATTAAAACAGAAGAGGCTCTGCTACAATGCAATGGCGTTCCTCAGACGAGCATTCAACAGGGTTATAGCAGGCAGACTCAGCACTGGCTTTAAATGAACCCTGTCTAAACCTCTACATTTCTACATTAGTTTTTCTATACTTTTGTTAAAAAGGTTTCAAGCCTTTAAAAATCTCATTCTCAGTCCTGGTTAGAGGGCCAAGGTGTCCCTTTTCATTTTGCTGCTTATGGTTTTGTTTTCAACACTAAAGACACTTAGGCACAGATATGTAAGAGATGGGACCTTAATACCTGCTGCACAGGAGGGGAATTTATAGTGTGGTGGCAGGATAATATGTACTTCACATAATTGGCAAACCTGATCATTGATACGAGAATGTCAATTTACCATGGACACCGGCCCTCCAGGACCGAGTTGTGCACCTCTGCTATAGACCATTCCATTCTACTGAATCATTTTGAAAGCAAAGTAGGATTGTCTGGCCTTGTCCTATCCTCGTTCAATTTGTAACTTTCCGATAGGTTTCAGTTCATTTCTATTGGGGAGTTAAAATCTGCATTATTGGAAGTTGGCTGTGGTGTTCCACAGGGCTCCATTCTAGGACCTTGCTGTTTTCATTATATACCGTTAGGTGACATTATCTGTAGACATGACGTGAACTTCCATTGCTATGCTGATCCTCCTAGATTTGTCTCAAAAGTCAAGAATTTCTTCTGCCTGGGTGTTATTAGTTACTTGCCTTACAGACATCAAGCGTTGGATGTCACAGAATTATCAGTAATGCTATATATTGCATGGTATACATTACTATTAATTAGAAAATGATTGGGTATGAACAGCAAATCAGCTTCTAGATCTAGTGGGCTTCTATTTTGTATTGATTCCCATAGGACCTTTGAAGTGCTTAACTGTAAATTACATTTTAAAATCAATTTGCGCATAAATACTGGCTTTTTCCTTAACATTCTAATCTACAACTAATCTGATAACATAAAAAGCTAATTTCTGACGCTGGTCTAGAGACAAGGGAAATCATGTCTGTGACAAGACATCGTAATGAAGGCTCAATTCGCAGCTACTGGACAGCAAATCAACAGGGAAGACACAATTGGTTCACAATTCTGTCATCGGCTGGATCCAAACAACACCCTCCCTCAAAACCATCCAGTCAAACTCCCAATCCTGTTTCAGTTCTTTCCGCACCAGTCAATTCACTCCCTGCCTGCTTGAATGACGCCCCGCATCCAACAACAAGTTTCAAGTCAGACTCAATACTACACGGACTATAGAACAGTTGTACATGTCCAGATAAATTAGAATAAAGACGAGTAATACCCTAATAAATAAATATATATTTAATAATAATAATAATAATAATAATAATAATAATGTTTTCTCTATGTGTATGTCGTTTTTTCTGTTCTAATTATGTTAGGGACTATTTTCCTCAGCAAGAATGTTACCTGGCAAAATATCAGAAGTTCAAGGTAAATATATATATATATATATATATATATATATATATATATATATATATATATATATATATATATATATATATACACACACACACACACACACACATACATGCAGTGCCTTGCAAAAGTATTCAGACCAATTCTCTAATATTACCGAATTACAAATGGTACATTGAAATTTCGTTCTGTTTGATATTTTATTTTTAAACACTGAAACTCAGAATCAATTATTGTAAGGTGACATTGGTTTTATGTTGGGAAATATTTTTAAGAAAAATATAAAAACTGTAATATCTTGCTCTCATAAGTATTCAACCCCTGTTCTGTGGAAGCTCCCAGTTTGCACCGATGAAAGAAATTGTCCTAATGAGGACACAATTATCTTACCATTAGCCTCCACTTGTGAACCATTAAAGTTGCTGTCACATTTTCTGGATAAAAACTCCACTGTTGAAGGATCATTGGTAAGGCTGTGAATCTGAAGGAAAATGAAGACCAAAGAGCATTCTACAGAAGTTAGAGATAAAGTAATACAAATGCATAGATTAGGGAAAGGGTACAAAATAATATCCAAGTGTTTGGATATCCCAGTGTGCACAGTTGGAGCAATAATCAGGAAGTGGAAGCTGCATCACACCTCCCAGGCACTGCCAAGAAAAGGCCATCCCTCAAAACTCAGCACTGAAACAAGAAGGAGACTTGTGAGAGAAGCCACAGAGAGGCCAACAATCACTTTGAAGGAGCTACAGAGTTCAGTGGCTGGGAGTGGAGTAATGGTGCACAAGTCAACCATATCAAGAGCTTTGCATAACACTGGCCTGTATAGGAGGGTGGCAAGAAAGAAGCCGTTACTCAAAAAGTACCATCTGAAAGCAAGTCTGGTGTTTCCCAGAAAGCATGAGAGTGACCCAGCTGCGATGTGGGAAAAGGGTATTGTGGTCAGATGAGACCAAAGCTTTTTGGCCAGAACTCAAAGTGCTATGTGTGGCGCAAACCCAACACTGCCCATGCCTCAAGACACACCATCCGTACAGTGAAGTATGGTGGTGGCAGCATCATGCTGTGGGGATGCTTCTCATCAGCAGGGACTGGGCATCTTGTTACAATTGAAGGAAGAATGGATGGAGCAAAATACAGGAAAATACTGCAAGAGAATCTGCTTCAGTCCGCTAAAAAGCTGAAGCTTGGGAGGAAATTTACCTTTCAGCAGGACAATGATCCCAAGCACAAGGCCAAAGCAACATTGGGGTGGCTCAAGAACAAAAAGGTGAATGTCCTACAGTGGCCCAGTCAAAGTCCTGATCTGATTTGAAAATTGCGGTCCACAAGCGTCGTCCAACCAACCTGAACAAGCTGGAGCAAATCTGCCAAGAAGAGTGGGCCAAAATCACTCCAACACTGTGTGAAAAGCTGGTACATACTTACCCCAAAAAACTTAAAGCTTTTATTGCAGCGAAAGTTGGCTCTACCAAATATTAATGTGTGGGGGTTGAATACTTATGCAAGCAACATTTCAGCTTATTTTTCTTAAAAATATTTCCCAACATAAAACCAATGTCACCTTACAAGAATTAAGTTTAAGTGTTTAAAAATAAAATATCAAACAGAACAAAATTTCAATGTACCATTTGTAATTCAGTAATATGAGACAATTGGTCAGGGGTCTGAATACTTTTGCAAGGCACTGTATATATATATATATATATATGCTCTGTTTTATTATTTGTCTTCTTGTTGTTTTGTATTTTATTATAAAACCTTGTGAGGATGCATGACTGATCAGTTACTGATTATATAACTAGCTGACAGTCACGCATCCTTATTAATCTCATGCAGACTATGGCCAGAAAAAATATTTGCCCCCCGTCTTTATTTTCTGCATTTTTGCATATTTTTGACACAATGTTATCAGCTCGTCAACCAAAATCTAATATTAGATAAAAGGGACCCTTAGTCAACAAATAACACAAAATTTTGATATTTATTTCATTTATTTATTAAAGAAAGTTATGCAACACCCAATGCCCCTGTTTGAAAAAGTAATCTTCCCCTTAGACTCAATAACTGGTTATGCCATCTTTAGCAGTAATAACTGCAACCAAATGCTTGCTATAGTTATTGATCAGTCTCTCACGGTGCCGTGGAGGAATTCTGGCCCACTTCATGTAGAACTGCATCAATTTGTGGATTTTCAAGCATAAACTGCTCGTTTCAGGTCCTGCCACAACATCTCAATGGAACTGAACTTTGACTAGGGCATTCCAGTACTTTAAATTTCTTGTTCTTCAACCATTCTGATGTAGACTTGGTTGTGTGTTCCAGATCATTGTCTTGCTGCATGACCCAGCTGTGCTTAAGCTTCAGCTCACGGACAGATGGCCTGACATTCTCCTGTAGATTTATCTGATACAGAGCAGAATTCATGATTCCTTCAATGTTGGCAAATTGTCCAGGTCCTGATGCAGCAAAGCATCCCCAAATCATGACACTGCCACCACCATGCTTGACCATTGGTATGAGATTCTTACTGTGGAATGCAGCGTTTGGTTTTCGCCAAACATAATGGGGCCCACGTTGTCCAAAAAGTTCCACTATTGATTCATCTGTCCATAGAAAATTGTTCCAGAACTCTTGAGGATCATCCAGGTGCTTTTTAGCAAACTTGAGACAAGCATTCATGTTTTTCTTCATGAGCAGTGGTTTCCTCCTTGCTACTTTGCCATAAATCCAATTTTTTCCCAGTGTCTTTCTGATGGTGAAGTCATGAACACTGGCCTTAGCCGAGGCAAGAGAGGCCTGCAGATCCATGGATGTTGTTCTAGGGTTCTTTGTGACTCCCTGGATGATTTTATGCCTTGCTCTTGGAAAGATTTTGGCAGGACTGATACTCCTGGGAAGATTCATTACTGTCCCAAACTTTCTCCATTTGGACAATATGGCTCTGATTGTGGTTTGGTGGAGCCCCAGAGCCTTAGAAACGGCTTTGTAAACCTTTCCAGACTAATAGGCATGAAACTTCATTGTGATGGTAAGGGCCAAAGTTAGTCAGATTTATATTGGCCAGGGCTGGCCGAAATCAGTCCTGATTGTTAACCAAAGTATTCAAAGAGCTGACCCTAACTAACCCTATAATTGGGTTGAGTTAACTAGGGGGGCAATAATAACTTTCACACCTGAAACAAGCAGTTTATGCTCAAACCCACAAATGCTACTGAGTTAAGAACATAAGAACATAAGAAAGTTTACAAACGAGAGGAGGCCATTCGGCCCATCTTGCTCGTTTGGTTGTTAGTAGCTTATTGATCCCAAAATCTCATCAAGCAGCTTCTTGAAGGATCCCAGGGTGTCAGCTTCAACAACATTACTGGGGAGTTGATTCCAGACCCTCACAATTCTCTGTGTAAAAAAGTGTCTCCTATTTTCTGTTCTGAATGCCCCTTTTTCTAAACTCCATTTGTGACCCCTGGTCCTTGTTTCTTTTTTCAGGCTGAAAAAGTCCCTTGGGTCGACACTGTCAATACCTTTTAGAATTTTGAATGCTTGAATTAGGTCGCCACGTAGTCTTCTTTGTTCAAGACTGAACAGATTCAATTCTTTTAGCCTGTCTGCATATGACATGCCTTTTAAGCCCGGAAAAATTCTGGTCGCTCTTCTTTGCACTCTTTCTAGAGCAGCAATATCTTTTTTATAGCGAGGTGACCAGAACTGCACACAATATTCAAGATGAGGTCTTACAAGTGCATTGTACAGTTTTAACATTACTTCCCTTGATTTAAATTCAACACTTTTCACAATGTATCCGAGCATCTTGTTAGCCTTTTTTATAGCTTCCCCACATTGCCTAGATGAAGACATTTCTGAGTCAACAAAAACTCCTAGGTCTTTTTCATAGATTCCTTCTCCAATTTCAGTATCTCCCATATGATATTTATAATGTACATTTTTATTTCCTGCGTGCAGTACCTTACACTTTTCTCTATTAAATGTCATTTGCCATGTGTCTGCCCAGTTCTGAATCTTGTCTAGATCATTTTGAATGACCTTTGCTGCTGCAACAGTGTTTGCCACTCCTCCTACTTTTGTGTCGTCTGCAAATTTAACAAGTTTGCTTACTATACCAGAATCTAAATCATTAATGTAGATTAGGAATAGCAGAGGACCTAATACTGATCCCTGTGGTACACCGCTGGTTACCACACTCCATTCTGAGGTTTTTCCTCTAATCAGTACTTTCTGTTTTCTACATGTTAACCACTCCCTAATCCATGTACATGTGTTTCCTTGAATTCCAACTGCGTTCAGTTTGAGAATTAATCTTTTGTGCGGGACTTTGTCAAAAGCTTTCTGGAAATCTAAATAAACCATGTCATATGCTTTGCAATTATCCATTATCGATGTTGCATCCTCAAAAAAATCAAGCAAGTTAGTTAGGCACGATCTCCCTTTCCTAAAACCATGTTGACTGTCTCCCAGTACCCTGTTACCATATAGGTAATTTTCCATTTTGGATCTTATTATAGTTTCCATAAGTTTGCATATAATAGAAGTCAGGCTTATTGGTCTGTAGTTACCTGGTTCAGTTTTGTTTCCCTTTTTGTGGATCGGTATTACGTTTGCAATTTTCCAGTCTGTCGGTACCACCCCTGTGTCAAGAGACTGCTGCATGATCTTGGTTAGCGGTTTGTAAATTACTTCTTTCATTTCTTTGAGTACTACTGGGAGGATCTCATCCGGCCCAGGGGATTTGTTTATTTTAAGAGCTCCTAGTCCCTTTAACACTTCTGCCTCAGTTATGCTAAAGTTATTTAAAACTGGATAGGAACTGGATGACATGTGGGGCATGTTGTCAGTATCTTCCTTTGTAAAAACTTGTGAAAAGTAATCATTTAACATATTTGCTATTTTTTTTTCTTCCTCTACGATTTTGCCATTTG
Organism: Polyodon spathula; assembly: GCF_017654505.1. NCBI lineage: Eukaryota > Metazoa > Chordata > Actinopteri > Acipenseriformes > Polyodontidae > Polyodon > Polyodon spathula. Next base: position 23,297,873 of record NC_054546.1, read on the forward strand.
TATCTCTTAAACATTTAATCTCCTCTTTGAATGTTCTCTTGCTGTTGTAATATTGGAAAAACATTTTGGAATTGGTTTTAGCTCCCTTAGCAATGTTCATTTCTATTTCTCTCTTGGCCTTTCTAACTTCCTTTTTGACTTGCGTTTGCAGTTCTGTGTACTCTTTCTGCGTACTTTCTTTTTGGTCCTTTTTTAATGCTCTGTAAAGTGCCTTTTTTCGCTGAATATTTTTTTTAATTGATCTATTAAACCATTTTGGCAATTTAGTTTTACATTTAGATTTGTCTACTTTAGGGATATAATTGTTTTGCGCCTCTAGTACTACATTTTTGAAGAACAACCATCCTTCTTCTGTGGGTGTTTTCTCTATTTTACTCCAATCTACTTCTGTTAGTCTCTGTTTCATACCTTCATAGTTTGCTTTTCTAAAATTGTAAACCTTAGCTTTAGTCATTACTTTTGAGGATTTAAAAAACACTTCAAATGAGACCATGTTGTGGTCTGAGTTTGCCAGTGGTTCTCTGACCTCTGTTTTAGTTATTCTATCTTCGTTATTTGAAAAGACTAAATCAAGGCATGCCTCCCCTCTAGTGGGTGCCTTGACAAATTGTGTTAGGAAGCAGTCATTTGTCATTTCCACCATTTCTATTTCATCCTTCGCGCTACCCACCGGGTTTTCCCATTTTATTTGGGGGAAGTTGAAATCCCCCATTAGTATGGCTTCTCCTTTGCTACACACATTTCTAATGTCATTGTATAACAGATTATTGTGCTCACCGTCTGAATCTGGCGGTCTATAGCATGCTCCTATTATTATGCCTTTTGAATTTTTGTCTGTTATTCTGACCCATATTGATTCGGTTTTATTTTCTTTGTCCAGGTTTAACACCTGGGCTTCAAGACTGTTTCTTATGTATAGCGCTACCCCTCCTCCTCTTCTGTCCTGCCTGTCTTTCCTATACAGTGTATACCCACAAATATTATATTCGTCCCCATCACTCTGACAACCAAGTTTCTGTAACACCTATCACATCATAGTTACCTGTTAGTGCAGTAGCTTCAAGTTCTAGAATTTTGTTTCTGATACTTCTAGCATTTAGATAAATACATTTAATGGTTGTCTTACCTGAGTTGTTGTTCTTGTTTTGATGCGGTCTCCCTTCTGTTTTTTTGTTGATTTCTCCCCCCTTCCTTTCTAGTTTAAATGCTTCCGAACCTGCTCGAGGATCTTTTCTCCGAGTAGACTAGTTCCCTTGTTATTTAAATGCAGTCCATCCCGTCTATACAGATAGTCCTTGTTGTAGAATGTGGTCCAATGATCAAGATAGGTGAAGCCTTCCCGTGTGCACCACGTCTTCAGCCATGCGTTTTGATTAATTATTTCCAGCTGTCCATATGGTCCTTTGCAAGGTGCCCGTGTGAAAAAATCTTCCCCTTAGACCGCAATACATGGTTATCCATCTTTTAGCAGTGCACAACCAAATCTTGTACCAGAAAATACCACAGTTTTGGTTTTCTCTTTTAATTTCCTTCCTAGCTCTCTGAATTTATTTTGCAGGGATTTTGGTCTGTCTCTTCCAATGTTGTTTGTACCGATGTGGACGACTACTACCGGGTCGTCTCCTGTTCGTTCTAGGAGCCTGTCCACGTTCTCAGTGATGTGCTTGACCGAGGCTCCCGGAAGGCAGCACACTGTTGTAGTAAGGGGGTCCAAACTGCGAATTGAACTTGCTGTGTTTCTCAATATGGAGTCCCCAACAATCATGACCTCCCTTCTTTTTGCTGTCTGGTCACCACTGTCAATAGGGTCCTGGATGTTGTTCCTTTCATTCTCTTGTTGTTGGTTCTGCTCATCACAATTCTGAAGTGACTCAAATCTGTTGGTTGTTTTGATTTCTGGTGGTGGTGTTTGACGAAGTTTCTTTTTTTCCCTGCTTCTGCCTACCTGAACCCAGCTGTTCTGACCTTCTATCTCCCTGGTGGCTTTCAGTCTGTTAGGGGTGATGCAGACTTCCATGAATTGTGGGTGTGCCAGTTCCTCAAGATCCTGTTGCTGTCTCACTTCTTCCAGCTCCATTTCTAGCATACTTACTAGTTTATGCAAATCCTGGATCGCGCGGCACTTTACGCACACTTGGTTTAGCTCCGCTGGGTTTTCTCGGATTTCCCACATCAAGCAGGTGTCACAGATTACTGGCTTGAAGACCATGTTGAGTTTTTTTTTTTTGAAGTTTAGTTTCTTCTGCAGCCGTCAACCTGCTTTCAAACTGCTTCGAAACTGCTCCGTACTTTTCCACGCCTGTACTTCTGCCACTCGCTGTCGCTTCCACTCGCTGTCGCTGGGAAGACTGCCTCGTTTAACTGCGTTGTTCTGCTGTGCTGTCGGCTCCTCCCCTCGCCCGTGTCTCAAAACGGCGCTGAATTTGAATCAGCTGCTCCGAGTTTCAGCTTGTTTGTTATCAGAAAAACACACGCGGCTGTTTGACTTTGAGCTGCTGCTGTGTTTCCCCAATGTCCTCTGTTTTCTGATTAAAGCAATTCAAGATGCAATTTCTCCTTTCTGCTTCGAAACTGCTCTGTACTTTTCCACGCCTGTACTTCTCCCACTCGCTGTCGCTTCCACTCGCCTGTTGAGTTGAAGCAGTCCTGCATGAAGGAGTGGGCTAAAATTCCTCCACAGCGCTGTGAGAGACAGAAAGCATTTGGTTGCAGTTATTGAGTCTAAGGGGGCATTACTTTTTCACACGGGGGCATTGGGTGTTGCATAACTTTCTTTAATAAATAAATGAAATAAATATCACAATTTTGTGTTATTTGTTGACTAAGGGTCCCTTTTATCTAATATTAGATTTTGGTTGACAATCTAAATACATTCAGTGTCAAAAATATGCAAAAATGCAGACAATAAAGACAGGGTGCAGACATTTTTTCACGGCACTATATATGTCATGGCCGAGTGTGTTACCTCTAATTTGTAGTTGTGTCTATGCCACCTAGTAAAGTATGGGCACTAGAACCCCAGGATCCACTTGCTCTAATTTGAACAGGTTCAGATTCCTAATAGTACTCTTAATTCAGACAGTTCTACACAAGGAAGGGAGTGGGGGGGACAGTTGTAGAAATAATTGTTCAATTCTATTATGATAACAGATGGTAAAATCAGACAAAACAGTACACCATTCAAGTAACAGGTTATGACAATTAAAATAGGTACAAGGAAACTTAAGAAGCAAAAATACTGTATTTCAAGCCTAAACCCAACAGTTCACTTCCAGATCTAAGTTCAGGTTTCAATTGCCAGTCCCGTTCTAAGCAGCTGCAATAGTTTGCCAAGGGGTCATGCATGACAGTATGAAGGGGGCTGAAAAATCGATAATCTTTTCCTTCGGTTTGGTTTGTGCTTTAACCTGAAAGGACTGAGAAAGCTGCAGTACTGACTGCGGGGGAAATAAAAAGAGAACGTAAAAGAATATTCATGAGTGTTGTGTTTGTTTGCATTGTCCGTTAGTAACGGTCTGTGTTTATTGAACCACCAGACAGCTAACACGTATCCGGAGCTGTCGCCTTTGGAAAGGACAAGCACGATCATTACTGCACCAATAGTCACGAAATAACATTGTTTATCGACCCACCACAAGCACGACTGCACGCAGCCAGGGCTGGTGACCGTGTACAGTATTATTGTGGAGCAGATAAGTTTGAGATTATTGTTTGGGACTGTACCCTGTTTTCATCTCTATGCAATACACATCGTTGTGTATTGCCAGGATTTATTATTTGGTCGCCAGACCTGTATTATAAATAAAACCACTTTCCAAACCAGATTACACTTGTCTGTGTTTACTCCTGCACTGCATCACCTCTACACTTGTTTACAATCACCAGCCACTTTGCCACAAGTGGTGTCAGACATAGGATGAATTGCAATGCACTGGCAGAACTGTGGGGGGTGCTGGAAAACAAATGGAATGTAGAGGAGATGGGGAGGGAGGAGCACTACACTGCGCTCACTTAGAGGGTAGGGCTAGCAATTTCCACAGCACCAGCCCCTACTGCAATGCCAGTAATGTCGGCAACGAAGGCTCAGGTAATAAAGATGTCAACGGAGGACGACCTAGAGGTGTACTTGGTGGCATTCGAACAGCTGGCTACCACTGCGGCTTGGCCGTGGGTGTTCTGGGCAGCTGGGACCCTGCCTAACTGGGGAAGCTCAGGCAGCCTACCAGGCGATGAGCGACCTCAATGGCACCAACTATGACCTGGTCAAACAGGCCATCCTCCGCCGCATCAACATAAACGGCAGAAACCCATTGGGCACGGTTCAGGGACTACCGAAGATCCCCGGAGACGGTGGGTGGTTGCAGAGCGGTTGTGTGACCACATGGTGCACTGGCTGACACCAGAAAATAAGACCATGTTACATAGTGCAATAGTGGTGGAGCAGTTCTGCCATGTGGTCGGCACCAATACCCAGGTTTGGATATGGCGCCACAACCCCGACACCCTGGAGGAGGCTGTGAAGCTGGTGGAAGAGTTCAAAAGACTCTTTAGTTTCTGCTCGGATTAGGATAGCGTCAGCCCCTGCCATTCGGAGCAGTCGACACCTACCTCCAGTGCTGTAGTCGAGTCCACCCTATCCGAGTCAGAGTCCAAGACCAAGACCAGGACTGTCCGAGTCCAAGACAGTCCTTGGGGTCCGAGACTGAGTCTAAGACAGAGTCCCTGAGGTCCAAGACCGAGTTGAGTCCTCGAGACTAACAAAACGATCACTGGCCAAATTTTGGATAGTACAATTGAGAGTAATATTAACAACAACTTCTACTGAATAATACTAAATTCAATACATTCACATCTGTGTAAACAAGTAAATATGTATGGAAATACTTTTACAAAATGGTTCATTACCACGATAAGAGTATGAAAAGATTGACTGCCACTAGATCTGTTTATTTTTTGTGGAAAAGTCTGTGACTGGGGCCTTCATAAAATGTTAAAATCTGTGCATTACAGTAAATGTGTAACAAATGCAAGATCTATGATTTGCACTCGATATAGCTGATATTGCCTAACCCCTCCCAAACAGACTAGGTGCTTCAAACAGTATACTAAGCATGGCTGTTTTAAACACATAATACTATTGAATATATGGCAAAAGGAAAGGAAATTGCTTGAAAACTAATTGCAATAAGCAGTAAACTTAACACCATCAAATGACTCTTCTGTTGAAATTAAATGCCGACCTGGGCTTCCAACAACAATACTTGGTAAACTACTAATAATCTGGATAGACAGGACCTAATTTTGAGAACAAAATTTCAAGTAATGCAGGGACTGTGCACCATGCAAACCAGTACTGATTATGCATGTTGTTGCTACGCTTTAATTCCTATTGAGAGAAAAAACATACCGTAACCGAGCTGGTCTCACTCGGGTTCATGGCCCCTTTAAAATAAACTCAGACACAGATGTTGGAGGTTTCGAAGCGCTTGCGTGCACTTTTAATAATAAAAATAAACACCTAGCTCTTTTTTGAGCCCTAACTAAACACAAAAACAGGAAATGAACTAATAAACTGGGCAGCTAAGCTGCTTACCAATATAACTCAAAAGAAACACAAACCAACAGTAAAAGGTTTTCACAGTACCTTTCTTTCAACTACGCTTGCACACACTCACAACTGGGCTCTCCACACAGCAACCTTGAACTGACTGGCTGCTTTTTTTAAATACCCTGCACCTGGTTCTAATTTACAATGCTCACCAGGTGCAGGGGATAATTAATAATAAAACAATTAACAAAAACAATTAACAAATAACATGCATTTGCACCAGTTTTGGCAGGGAGGTTTTTAACCCCCTCCCTGCTGTCTTACAATACATTAAAAAAAGTTCCACAGATTTAGAAATTATTTATTTTTTATCCTTTGCTGCAACCACATCCAGCACAACATTATAGCAATTCACCTAGTTTGCCTTCATTACATTTCAAAAACATTAGCTGCGAGAGCATTTTAGAACCCAGACAGGCTCGATGAGGGTGCATAATAATGCCACCTCTGCTAAACACATGCTCAATAGGGGCAGACAATGTAGGGACTGACAAAACCTTAAGAGCCAAAGGGTAAAGTTTTGGGAACTTCTGGCGGTTATCAGTCCGAAACTGAAATACACTTTCTTGGTAACTCTGTACAAAATCATGGATGATCTCCAGGTAGTTTGCCATTTGGGTGTTCGCATTGGTCTGCTCTCCACTGCTACTGTGTTTCTTGTGGCTTTGATAACGTACCAGCAATCTGGGAAGTTTTGCTGGTGGTGGTGATGGTTGTTCATCATCAGGGAAGGGATTGACCTGGGTATTCACTTCTGCCTGGTCTTCTGTATCACCTGCTTCAGCTTCGTTAATCACAATTTCTAATATATAATAAAAGAAGAATAACAACATGTTATTTGACAGTGAATCTCACTGGTTATAATGTATTCACAATTTTAAGATCTAACACAGTGTGTCTTACTCATTGATGATCATATGTTGTAGTTTATTTAATTGATTCATAAAAAATTATATTCTTACTGGAATATTGGCTAACAGGAATTTCTAGAAAAGTATTATTTCTGTAAGGGCTCTTATTCAGGTAAATTTTCATATCAAATATTTAGTGATCTAGTATTACAGTACTCAGTAACTTGGTCGAAATCCTCCCTATATTTTTACTCTGAATCTCTTGAAGTTAATTTAAATGTCTGAGAAAACTTAGACTACAATATACAAAAGCAAGGAGTCTGAGACCATCAAAAAAAGGACCAAAAAGGACCAAAAAGAAAGTACGCAGAGTACACAAAACTGCAAACGCAAGTCAAAAAGGAAGTTAGAAAGGCCAAGAGAGAACTAGAAATGAACATTGTTAAGGGAGCTAAAACCAATTCCAAAATGTTTTTCCAATATTACAACAGCAAGCGAATATTCAAAGAGGAGATTAAATGTTTAAGAGATACAAATGGCAAAATCGTAGATGAGGAAAAAAAATAGCAAATATATTAAATGATTACTTTTCACAAGTTTTTACAAAGGAAGATACTGACAACATGCCCCACATGTCATCCAGTTCCTATCCAGTTTTAAATAACTTTAGCATAACTGAGGCAGAAGTGTTAAAGGGACTAGGAGCTCTTAACATAAACAAATCCCCTGGGCCGGATGAGATCCTCCCAGTAGTACTCAAAGAAATGAAAGAAGTAATTTACAAACCGCTAACCAAGATCATGCAGCAGTCTCTTGACACAGGGGTGGTACTGACAGACTGGAAAATTGCAAACGTAATACCGATCCACAAAAAGGGAAACAAAACTGAACCAGGTAAGTACAGACCAGTAAGCCTGACTTCTATTATATGCAAACTTATGGAAACTATAATAAGATCCAAAATGGAAAATTACCTATATGGTAACAGGGTCCTGGGAGACAGTCAACATGGCTTTAGGAAAGGGAGATTGTGTCTAACTAACTTGCTTGATTTTTTTGAGGATGCAACATCGATAATGGATAATTGCAAAGCATATGACATGGTTTATTTAGATTTCCAGAAAGCTTTTGACAAAGTCCCGCACAAAAGATTAATTCTCAAACTGAACGCAGTTGGGATTCAAGGAAACACATGTACATGGATTAGGGAGTGGTTAACATGTAGAAAACAGAAAGTACTGATTAGAGGAAAAACCTCAGAATGGAGTGTGGTAACCAGCGGTGTACCACAGGGATCAGTATTAGGTCCTCTGCTATTCCTAATCTACATTAATGATTTAGATTCTGGTATAGTAAGCAAACTTGTTAAATTTGCAGACGACACAAAAGTAGGAGGAGTGGCAAACACTGTTGCAGCAGCAAAGGTCATTCAAAATGATCTAGACAAGATTCAGAACTGGGCAGACACATGGCAAATGACATTTAATAGAGAAAAGTGTAAGGTACTGCACGCAGGAAATAAAAATGTACATTATAAATATCATATGGGAGTGTAACAAAGTGCCCGCCCCTGTGTATATTATCTGTTATGTGTTGCGTTTGGTGTGTTTAAATGTTGGTGTATAGACATTGGTACACGGGATATAAACGGGTCTGTGTAACACGAGTGTTTAAAAATGTATATGTGTATTTAGGCACGAGGATTGCACAGCACTTCACGTGCAAGTAAAATGTAGTAATATGTGAGCACGGGGAATTGCACTTTATTAATTCACGTGCTGGGATTCAAGTGAATAATTAATTGGTAATTGAATCCCAGCACAATAGTATATATAGATGCACGTTGTCACATACTGGTGGTTGGGTGTTCGGTGAGCGGAGAACGGGATTGGAGACGGAGGAAATAAGCAGCAGCAGTAGTAGTAGTAATGATAAGAGGAGAAAGTATCCGCTCACCGTGTTTGTCAGTGTCTGTCCGTGCACCGTTTTGTTAAGTTTAGTCTGTTTTGGTTTGTCTATTTATTTTGGCGTAGAGTGCCGTGTCCTGTGTTTTTCGTGTTTGTGTAAACCTTTTATTTGGTATTAAACCGGCGCCAACAGGCGTCTTCATCACTTCATTTCATCCGTCCTGTGTTTTGTGTATTGCATTACCTTTCCTGGTTCTGACGCCGCCCACTTCGGCCGTCTCTGTGACAGGGAGATACTGAAATTGGAGAAGGAATCTATAAAAAAGACCTAGGAGTTTTTGTTGAATCAGAAATGTCTTCATCTAGACAATGTGGGGAAGCTATAAAAAAGGCTAACAAGATGCTCGGATACATTGTGAAAAGTGTTGAATTTAAATCAAGGGAAGTAATGTTAAAACTGTACAATGCACTAGTAAGACCTCATCTTGAATATTGTGTTCAGTTCTGGTCACCTCGCTATTAAAAAGATATTGCTGCTCTAGAAAGAGTGCAAAGAAGAGCGACCAGAATTATTCCGGGCTTAAAAGGCATGTCATATGCAGACAGGCTAAAAGAATTGAACCTGTTCAGTCTTGAACAAAGAAGACTATGTGGTGATCTACTTCAAGCATTCAAAATTCTAAATGGTATTGACAGTGTCGACCCAAGGGACTTTTTCAGCCTGAAAAAAGAAACAAGGACCAGGGGTCACAAATGGAGTTTAGAAAAAGGGGCATTCAGAACAGAAAATAGGAGACACTTTTTTACACAGAGAATTGTGAGGGTCTGGAATCAACTCCCCAGTAATGTTGTTGAAGCTGACACCCTGGGATCCTTCAAGAAGCTGCTTGATGAGATTCTGGGATCAATAAGCTACTAACAACCAAACGAGCAAGATGGGCCGAATGGCCTCCTCTCGTTTGCAAACTTTCTTATGTTCTTATGTTCTTATGTTCTTGGTGATGACCCATAGTAATCTGAGATTCAACCATGTTTGCATTCAGAAAGATTCCATGGAATTGCTTTACAGCGGTCTACACAAACTTTCTCTCCATTCATCCATCTTCCTTAGATGGGTGTAAAGGTCTAGAACAGTGGGAATGACCAAACTAATGGTGACACATCTCTCACCCTGAGTCAAGTCAGTTGCCTCTGAGAATAGAGAGAGGGTTACACATAGTTCTGTGAGCTGACTCTACTCTCGAGAAGTGAAGACCACATTCTGTTGAAGTCTGTATGACATACTTCGGTTAAAGACCTATGGTCAAGTGCTACAATTTATTTCAGCTGTTTGTAAGCAGAATTCCAATGGGTAGCATTTGCAGCTGGAATTGATCTTCCTAATCCAAACATTGCCTCAAATCTCTCTTTGAGTACAGTACTACTGTGAAGTAATGTTGAAAGTTTTGATGCTTTTGCAATGACCAAGGATATGCACTTTGTCACTTTCATCCCATCCCCTATCACGAGTTGCAAGGTATGTGCAAAGCATGACAGCCTTTGCCTTGAGATGTTATTGATGGATATACCTACAACACGCTGTTCATTTTCATAAGGACTCATCATCCAGAACAACTGTCTCAGCTTCATTGTTCTTCTCCGTGAGATTTTCTTCTTCAAGTTTCATAAAACATATCTTGAAGGCACGCTTCATGTTTACAGCATTGTCCGTGATTACATAGTGAATTTTGTTTCTGATTTTGTAATCATCTGTAATCTCTTCAAAGGCAGAAGTAATATTTTCCCTAGTATGGGACAGAGTGAAGCGCCTGCATTCTATAAGAAACTACTGGATCTCAAGAATGCCATTATGGTTTGTGCTACTCACATGAGCTGTTACACCCAAGAATGAACGCATTATATGGTCAGACCATATATCAGCTGTTACTGACAGAGTTCTGATCCTGTAGCTTTGCCTTGATGATTTTCTTGCCTTTTGCCACTAATTCTGGAATATGTTTCTCACACATAGTTGATCTGGAAAGGGGAATATACTTAGGATCCACTACCTTCAGAAAATGCTTGAAGTGTGCATTTTCCACGATTGACAATGGAAGACTGCATCCAACTACTAAGTCCTTGACCAGTGCTTCATTTATGGCTTGCTGACATGGAGCTTGTGAACTGTAAACTTGTATGTGGTTTGGTGTTGAACTTGCTTGTGATACATATGAAGAAATAGTTGCCTGAGTAGCTTTGTGGCGTAGTGTCCCGCCTCTTTATGTTTATTAGTGTTTGTCACAAAGACGGAGTGGGTGGCGTCAGACCAGAAACAGGAAAATAAAACAACAAGAGGCAAGGTTTGGTGGAGCTGAGCAAATGCTTTTGCTCAGCATTTAATAGATAAACAAACAGACAGAAAATAAACGGTTGTATTAAACGAAAAACACAGGACACGGCACTGGTAGCCAAAATAAACAGACAAACAAAACGGACCAAACAGACAAAACACGGCGAGCTTCTTTTAACGATTATTACTGTTATTATTCTTCTCTTTACCTCCATCTCCAATCCTGTTCTCCACTCACTGAACACACAACCGCAAGTGGGTGAAAACATGCTGCTTTGATGCAGCTGTACCAAGACTCGATTGCTAATCAATCATTCAATTGGAGTCTCAGTACAACTGCATGTAAATTAATAAAGTGCAATTCCCCGTGCTCACATATTATTACTTTTTACTTGCATGTGCTGTGCAATCCTCGTGCCTAAATACAAATATACATTTTAAACACTCGTGTTACACAGACCCATTTATATCCCGTGTACCAATGACTATACACCAACATTTAACACACCACACGCAACATATAACAGATAATAAACACAGGGGCGGGCACTTTGTCACAGTGTTTTATGTTGTATGTAGTGTGTTAATGTTGGTGTTTATGTATGAAATACACGGGATATAAATATGGGTTACGAGCACGAGTGTTTAAAATGTATATTTGTATTTAGGCACGAGGATTGCACAACACTTCACATGCAGGTAAAACATAATAATATGTGAGCACGGGAAATTGCACTTCATTTATTCACGTGCAGTTGTACCAAGACTTGAATCGAGTCTCGGTACAGCTGCATAAAAGCAGCATGTTTTCACTCACTCGGGGTTGTGTGTTCGTGAGTGGAGAATGGGTGTGGAGAGGAGTTAAAATGAAGAAAGAACAATTGCTAAGTCACGCTGGAGAGCCTGCAGGGTATTTATTTGTTATAATTCATCCACTTGTTTTGTCTGTTAGTACGTTTTTGTTTACATTTTTATTTTGGCCGCAAGTGCTGTGTCCTGTTTTGGTGTGCTGTTTTCTGTTCAAAACTTTTATTTCTGTTTAAACGCACAGCAGTGCATTCATCATCATATCATCTCTGTATTATTTCCTTGTTGTGATGTCACCACTGCAGCCAGCCTGGTCACAAGCTTCCATAATGCTTTTTCTTGCCTTGTATTCAGAGTACCTGATATTGAACAAAGAGAAAGATATATTATATATATATATATATATATATATATATATATATATATATATATATATATATATATATATATATATATATATTATATATATTATTATCTGTGTTTTAATATAATTTCCTTGATATATTAAAGGAACTGTATGGAAATACCCACAAAACCATATTCAGAAATGAAACATTTCACCTGCTTTACTTTTGATTAAATTTATTGGGGGGGGGGGGGGGGCGCATTTATTTATTGCCTCTCCCAATATAATTTTATCAAATAAAAAAATACAATTTCATAGGCTTATAGGATTCTTGGAGTTACTGATTAAACATACTTTAGCTATAGGCCTCAGACTATTTGAAATTTAAGCCAACATTTTATTTTTGAGAAAAACAAATTACCAGACAAGAATTACATTTAAAATTAATCAAAACTGGCTCATGTTTGCAGAAATATATGTATCTCTACAATTTGTCTCTAATCCGCATTTTCTTTTTTTTTTTTTTTTGTAATGACCATAATAGGTTAATGATGATAAATTTGGCAGAATTTTGTGTTCTTGAGTATCTGAGTTAAGGGTACTCTACCCCAAATATCTTACTCAAAACAAACGTTACATTTATTCGGTCTTAATCTAAACATAGGCCTCAGTCGTGACGTATGCATTAAAAAGAAAGTTAAAAATATGATTTCCATGGAAAGGGTTATGTTAGTCAAGATTTACAGTGACTAGTAAAATTATGAATTATAAAAAAAATCGATATCCTACCTTTCCTTGTGATTCCGTTCCATGTGTCTTGTAAATGTTGTCCCAGCTGTCTCCTTGATAATGTTGTTTTATTGCAAAAAATACACATTGCAGCGTGTTTTTTCTTCACTGTTTTTTTGCAGTTTAATTCTTTGTGGTCCTTGTAACCAAACCACACAATTGCCGAGTTGGAAGACAACTCCAAAATCAAAAACATGTACCAGTCCAGCAACAAACCTTGAAGTTTCTTCCTCTGCTTCTTTTAGCGCAATTCTGGGTCTTTTTTTTCAGTTTTATTTCTATTTACCAAATATAGTCAGTTTTCTGGTGGTCTAATAATAAACCCCTTCAGCTTTTAAAATATTGTATTAATTCAATTAATATTTGAAAAAAGGACAGCTTACTACTGTGTGTAAGAGCCAGTAGTTACGTGTCTGTACTGGGGGGCATGCGTCTATCATTACTTTGAGTCTGCATGGCTAAACCCGCCAACAGAGTGTAAAGACGCAAGCTGCTAGCCGTTCATGAAAAAAAACACAACTTATAATCATGTAAAAAAATACAAAAAAGTAGTATGCATGCTGCTAATATACTTGCGCCAAAATAGGATAGTATAGTAGTACTAATATAGTAACCATTTTGGCACACTTTGCAGTACCGATATATATATATATATATATATATATATATATATATATATATATATATATATATATATATATATATGTTTATTATCATTTGTTACCAGGACATAACACCATCTCAGTAGTCCTGATTTGTCCTTCAGTAGAGTGGAGACAACACTCATTGTGTAGTTAATAGATTTGGAGTTGTGCTTGTACGACAATTATTACGGACACAGATGACTTCTTCACAAGCTTTCCAGGCCCTGACGCAGAAAGCATCCCCATAGCATGATGCTGCCACCACCATGCTTCACGGTAGGGATGGTGTTCTCAGGATGATGTGTGGTGTTAGGCTTGTACTTAGCGTTGAGGCCAAAAAGCTCTATTTTGGTCTCATCAGACCATAGAATCTTCTTCCACTTGGTCTCAGAGTCTCCCAAATGCTTTCTAGCAAACACTAGCCGAGATTTGATGTGAGTTTTTTTCAAAAATGGTTTTCTTTTTGCCACTCTCCCATAAAGGCCAGTTTTGTGAAGCACCTGGCCTATTGTTGCCATATGCACAGTGTCTCCCAGATCAGCCGTGGAAGACTGTAACTCCTTTAGAGTTGCCATAGGCCTCTTGGTGGCCTCACTGACTTTTTGAGGATGGCCTGTTCTAGACAGATTTACAGTTGTGCCATATTCTCTCCATTTCTTAATAATGGACTTTACTGTGCTTTGGGGGATATTCAATGCCTTGGAAATGTTCTTATATCCTACCCTTGATTGGTGCTTTTGAAGAACCTTATTCCGGATTTGCTTTGAATGTTCCTTCATCTTCATGATGTAGTTTTTGTTAGGAAATGTACTAACCAACTGTGGGACCTCCCATAGACAGGTGTATTTAACCTGAAATCATGTGAAACACCTTAATTGCACACAGGTGGACTTCATTCAACTAATTATGTGACTTCTAAAGACAATTGGTTGCACCAGAGCTTATTTAGGTGTGTCATAGCAAAGGGGGTGAATACTTATGCAATCAATTATTTTCTGTTTTGTATTTGTAATTAATTTAGAACAATTTGTAGATTTTATTTTTCACTTTGACATTATGGGCTTTTTTGTGTTGATCAGTGGCAAAAACTCATAATTAAATCAATTCTGATTCCATGTTGTAACACAATAAAATGTGGAAAAGTCCAAGGGGGGTGAATACTTTTGAGAGCCACTGTATCAGGTGGTATGCTGACTTTATTTTGTGCAATTTGAAACAAAAGTATGTACTAATTCAGATATTCAAACGTGAATATGAAAACTAATGCAGTGTGTATAAGAGACAATAAATCTGATGCCAGAAGGAATGTACAACACAAAACGGTGTTGCCTCTCTGTATTTCAATTCAGTTACAGGACCAGGTCAGATGCAAGTCTGAGACATGTAACATAACTTGGGGGCTTTGCTGGGATTGGCGTCGCAGATTGATGGTCGCCAATCATTGAAGAACCACGAGAGAGATGTGAAGGAGAAGACGCCGTCTGTGAGACTACAGCGTGGAAAGTGTGTTCGACAGCTGACAGTGGTGCAGGATGGAAGGCTACGGGTAGCAAGTCAGAATGTCAAGTGCAAACTCAAGTAGAAAGCTGGTGTGGGACATTCAAAAGCAAGTACATCGACTAGTTACATGAAATTGCAGTATCCGTAGAATGGGAAGGAGGTGAAGATGTACCTATTGTCAATGGTGCAAATGAACTGGAACTCTTTGAGTACATTGTGAAATACATGCAGAGGGAACATCTGTGTAGTTTTGAGGATGAGGATGTGTCATACCTACTCAGCTTACAGGTGCTTGTCACTGTAATGTTAGAAGAAAGTAGGGTTACACAAATGGTCAATGCTGTAGGGGCTCTGAGGATTAAATCCGCTCCCTCACCACGCACAGAACACGTATCTCATAGTCTAGCTGATGGTCTGGTGAGATTGAAAGATGTAGTGTCCTATTTGCCTCACCGAGAATTTAAAATACATGGTGGGCAGATAACTGATTCAGGCTCTGATATAAGTTTTTGTAATGTTTGTAAGGAAATTGATGAGGGGCTGTGTTAAAGGTTATTAAACCAGGAACATTCAAAGAGATGTTGACCAATAAAGAGGATCTAACAGTAGCTGAGCTAAAGCGTTTTCTTAAGTCACGTCTCTGAGACAAAAGTAGCACTGAGTTTTTCCAGGAGCTCATCAGTGCTAAACAACAGGATAAAGAGAACCCGCAGCAATTTGTATATAGGATTATGGGACTGAAACAAAGGGTACTGTTTGCTTCCCAACAAGGTGGCTCAGCCTTTGGTTATGACAGGAATTTAGTCCAGGGTGTGTTTCTCCACACATTGTACCAAGGTTTAAGTGAGAAGTACAGTAGCGTTAGATGGGACATGAAGTCACATTTGTCTGACTTAACAGTAACTGATGATGTAATTCTTGATTAGATTATTAAAGTTGCAAGTGAGGAAGCAGAGACAAAAACGGCAAAGCAGCTCAAGTAGGCCCAGGCAAGTGACTGCTAGGGGAGCTGAAGGAAGTGAACACCTTCAAACAGGGTCACATCCAAGGAGAAGTACAGGCTAATAGAACTGCAATACTGGATTTAACCACACAGGTTTCTGCACTAACTAAACATTTGGAGAAAATGATTAAACCTGTCGGGGATGGGTTTCAGAGTGGTGCTGGTTCTGCAACTGTAAGCTCAGATTTTTCAGAGAAAAGGGAAGCTAGAGGCAAATGTCAGGATTGTGCCAAACAGGGGAAAGAGAGTTGCTACCACTGTTTCAGATGTGGTTAAACTGGGAACAGGGCAGTGGGTTGTTTGAATAAGGGACATATAAGGGAACCAACAACAAGAGAATGAAAGGAACAACATCCAGGACCCTATTGACAGTGGTGACCAGACAGCAAAAAGAAGGGAGGTCATGATTGTTGGGGACTCCATATTGAGAAACACAGCAAGTTCAATTCGCAGTTTGGACCCCCTTACTACAACAGTGTGCTGCCTTCCGGGAGCCTCGGTCAAGCACATCACTGAGAACGTGGACAGGCTCCTGGAACGAACAGGAGACGACCCGGTAGTAGTCGTCCACATTGGTACAAACAACATTGGAAGAGACAGACCAAAATCCCTGCAAAACAAATTCAGAGAGCTAGGAAGGAAATTAAAAGAGAAAACCAAAACTGTGGTATTTTCTGGTATACTACCCGTACCTTGCAAAGGACCATATGGACAGCTGGAAATAATTAATCAAAACGCATGGCTGAAGACGTGGTGCACACGGGAAGGCTTCACCTATCTTGATCATTGGACCACATTCTACAACGAGGACTATCTGTATAGACGGGATGGACTGCATTTAAATAACAAGGGAACTAGTCTACTCGGAGAAAAGATCCTCGAGCAGGTTCGGAAGCATTTAAACTAGAAAGGAAGGGGGGAGAAATCAACAAAAAAACAGAAGGGAGACCACATCAAAACAAGAACAACAACTCAGGTAAGACAACCATTAAATGTATTTATCTAAATGCTAGAAGTATCAGAAACAAAATTCTAGAACTTGAAGCTACTGCACTAACAGGTAACTATGATGTGATAGGTGTTACAGAAACGTGGTTATCTGAGAGTGATGGGGACGAATATAATATTTGTGGGTATACACTGTATAGGAAAGACAGGCAGGACAGAAGAGGAGGAGGGGTAGCGCTATACATAAGAAACAGTCTTGAAGCCCAGGTGTTAAACCTGGACAAAGAAAATAAAACCGAATCAATATGGGTCAGAATAACGGACAAAAATTCAAAAGGCATAATAATAGGAGCATGCTATAGACCACCAGATTCAGACGGTGAGCAAAATAATCTGTTATACAATGACATTAGAAATGTGTGTAGCAAAGGAGAAGCCATACTAATGGGGGATTTCAACTTCCCCCAAATAAAATGGGAAAACCCGGTGGGTAGCGCGAAGGATGAAATAGAAATGGTGGAAATGACAAATGACTGCTTCCTAACACAATTTGTGAAGGCACCCACTAGAGGGGAGGCATGCCTTGATTTAGTCTTTTCAAATAACGAAGATAGAATAACTAAAACAGAGGTCAGAGAACCACTGGCAAACTCAGACCACAACATGGTCTCATTTGAAGTGTTTTTTAAATCCCCAAAAGAAATGACTAAAGCTAAGGTTTACAATTTTAGAAAAGCAAACTATGAAGGTATGAAACAGAGACTAACAGAAGTAGATTGGAGTAAAATAGAGAAAACACCCACAGAAGAAGGATGGTTGTTCTTCAAAAATGTAGTACTAGAGGCGCAAAACAATTATATCCCTAAAGTAGACAAATCTAAATGTAAAACTAAATTGCCAAAATGGTTTAATAGATCAATTAAAAAAAATATTCAGCGAAAAAAGGCACTTTACAGAGCATTAAAAAAGGACCAAAAAGAAAGTACGCAGAAAGAGTACACAGAACTGCAAACGCAAGTCAAAAAGGAAGTTAGAAAGGCCAAGAGAGAAATAGAAATAAACATTGCTAAGGGAGCTAAAACCAATTCCAAAATGTTTTTCCAATATTACAACAGCAAGAGAACATTCAAAGAGGAGATTAAATGTTTAAGAGATACAAATGGCAAAATCGTAGATGAAGAAAAAAAAATAGCAAATATATTAAATGATTACTTTTCACAAGTTTTTACAAAGGAAGATACTGACAACATGCCCCACATGTCATCCAGTTCCTGTCCAGTTTTAAATAACTTTAGCATAACTGAGGCAGAAGTGTTAAAGGGACTAGGAGCTCTTAAAATAAACAAATCCCCTGGGCCGGATGAGATCCTCCCAGTAGTACTCAAAGAAATGAAAGAAGTAATTTACAAACCGCTAACCAAGATCATGCAGCAGTCTCTTGACACAGGGGTGGTACCGACAGACTGGAAAATTGCAAACGTAATACCGATCCACAAAAAGGGAAACAAAACTGAACCAGGTAACTACAGACCAGTAAGCCTGACTTCTATTATATGCAAACTTATGGAAACTATAATAAGATCCAAAATGGAAAATTACCTATATGGTAACAGGGTACTGGGAGACAGTCAACATGGTTTTAGGAAAGGGAGATCGTGCCTAACTAACTTGCTTGATTTTTTTGAGGATGCAACATCGATAATGGATAATTGCAAAGCATATGACATGGTTTATTTAGATTTCCAGAAAGCTTTTGACAAAGTCCCGCACAAAAGATTAATTCTCAAACTGAACGCAGTTGGGATTCAAGGAAACACATGTGCATGGATTAGGGAGTGGTTAACATGTAGAAAACAGAAAGTACTGATTAGAGGAAAATCCTCAGAATGGAGTGTGGTAACCAGCGGTGTACCACAGGGATCAGTATTAGGTCCTCTGCTATTCCTAATCTACATTAATGATTTAGATTCTGGTATAGTAAGCAAACTTGTTAAATTTGCAGACGACACAAAAGTAGGAGGAGTGGCAAACACTGTTGCAGCAGCAAAGGTCATTCAAAATGATCTAGACAAGATTCAGAACTGGGCAGACACATGGCAAATGACATTTAATAGAGAAAAGTGTAAGGTACTGCACGCAGGAAATAAAAATGTACATTATAAATATCATATGGGAGATATTGAAATTGGAGAAGGAATCTATGAAAAAGACCTAGGAGTTTTTGTTGACTCAGAAATGTCTTCATCTAGGCAATGAGGGGAAGCTATAAAAAAGGCTAACAAGATGCTCGGATACATTGTGAAAAGTGTTGAATTTAAATCAAGGGAAGTAATGTTAAAACTGTACAATGCACTTGTAAGACCTCATCTTAAATATTGTGTGCAGTTCTGGTCACCTCGCTATAAAAAAGATATTGCTGCTCTAGAAAGAGTGCAAAGAAGAGCGACCAGAATTATTCCAGGCTTAAAAGGCATGTCATATGCAGACAGGCTAAAAGAATTGAATCTGTTCAGTCTTGAACAAAGAATACTACGTGACGACCTAATTCAAGCATTCAAAATTCTAAAAGGTATTGACAGTGTCGATGCAAGGAACTTTTTCAGCCTGAAAAAAGAAACAAGGACCAGGGGTCACAAATGGAGATTATACAAAGGGGCATTCAGAACAGAAAATAGGAGGCATTTTTACACAGAGAATTGTGAGGGTCTGGAATCAACTCCCCAGTAATGTTGTTGAAGCTGACACCCTGGGATCCTTCAAGAAGCTGCTTGATGAGATTTTGGGATCAATAAGCTACTAACAACCAAACGAGCAAGATGGGCCGAATGGCCTCCTCTCGTTTGTAAACTTTCTTATGTTCTTATGTTCTTATGTTCATATGTCGGGAAATTGGAGGAGGTCATTGGAGAGGGACAACCAGTGACCTGTGAAAGTATGAAGTCCCATTGCTGTATTAATTGTGAGAGGACTGGAAATGTAATACAATGTTTCAAGTGTAAAGATTTCTTGTGCTGCTCTAATCAATCTAGGCAATCTCACTGGCATTCACACAAAATTATTTGTAATTCCTCGGTAATGTCAGTCCAACCACACATACACATGAAACAACAGCCCGGCACACCAAAGATTAAACATGTAGTTCAATTAATCGGTATTTGCTATCTTGTTCAATAAATGTTGGACACAGGGGCTCAGGTGTGTATTGTAGGAAACAGGTGGATAAAGCAGAACTTGCTGTCAGTACGCATTCAACCGTTTGTTAGGAGCTGAGAATCGGCTTAATGTGACTGCAGCCAATGGTTCACCTATACCATTTGAGGGGTGGGTAGAAGTAGTTGTGGAAATCCGCAGTGTTATCCACAGCTGGTTATCTATTCAGGTGCCTATGCTAATGAGCTGTAGTTGTATGGACTGTCGGCTGTTGGGGTTCAACGTCATTGAAGAAATCATAGGGGGCATTGTGAGCAACCTGGTCCCAGTGGTATTGATTTGAGTATATTGCTAAGCGAGGTCATGAATGTAAGGAAGGACACCATTGAAACTATTGTATCCACTGTAAGCTCATTGGTCAGAGAAGTTTGTTGTGTTGTTAAAACAGGCAAGAAAGGTGTGACGATCTCAAGAGGTCGAATTTGTGAGGTAAAGTGTCGTATTCGATGTTGGCCTTAAGGGGACAATGTTATTTGAGCCAGCCATTGAGGGTCATTGTCCAGATGGCCTTGAATTGTTTCCAGCTCTTGTAATGGATTTTTCCAGGCTTGCAAAAACCCTGTATGAGCTTCTCCAGACCAGAGCGGAAACAAGTGAAAGGACTGTCATAACAAAACCATCTAAGTCTATAGGTCAGGGCAAAAAGAAGCACACAGGGCAGCCACCATCCAAAGCACCAGTAATGTGGACATCTGACCATAAAGCAGTTGTGGCCATGCTGGTAGACCTGTTAACTCAACCACTAGTTCTTGCATACCTTGATTTCAACGTAACATTTGTACTGCACACGGACCCATCCAATGAAGGACTTGGGGCAGTACTCTATCAGCACCAGGAGGGAAAACTAGGAGTACTAGGATCCAGAATGTTATCCCCAGCTGAGAAAAACTATCACTTTCACTCTGGCAAGCTTGAATTTTTGGCATTGAAGTGGGCAATTTGTGATAAATTCAGAGATTATTTATATTATGCACCCACTTTCACCGTGTATACGGATAACAATCTGCTTACATATGTATTGAGCACAGCAAGATTGAATGCTGTTGAACATCGTTGGGTTGGCCAACTTGTTGATTTTCATTTTGAGATAAAGTACCGGACCGGTAAATCTAACTTGGACGCCAATACATTGTCAAGAATTCCTTTGAATGTTCAACATCATGTTCTAGAGTACACTGAAAAATTATCACCAGATGTTATATCTGCTGTGTGGCAAGGGAGTAGAGCTGTGGTAGATGATGCTGCATCATGGGTGGCTACCCTTAATGTCAACCCAAATGACATCAGGGATAACAGCATGCAAAATGAAGAACAGACTCCAAGTCTGTCCAATGAGAACTGCTCAAAAAGATGACAAAGCCGTCAGAGATGTGATGAAGTACAAGGTTAGGGGGTGAGGTCCGACTGACAAGGATAGGAAGACCATGAGTAGTGAAGCCAGAAAACTGCTGCACGAGTGGAGCAGATTACTGATCGAAGTTGGAATTCTTTACCGAAAGGTTGGAGACAGAAAACAGTTGGTTCTCCCAGCAAAGCTGAAAGATACCATCCTGAGACACCTGCACAATGACATGGGACATGTGGGGATGGACAAAGTGATACATTTGGTTAGAGAGTGATTTTACTGGCCCTTTATGCAGCAGGAAGTGGAGGAGTATGTCACAAAAAATGTTCATCCTCAGTCAAGACAAGTGCTCCATTCAAATTAGTATCAGTTGACTATCTTCATCTTGAAGCTAGTAAGGAAGGTTATGATTACATATTAGTTTTAGTTGATAATTTTACTCGCTTTGCACAGGCCTACCCAACAAAAAATAAATCAGGAAAAACAGCTGCAGAGAAGATTTTCATGAGTTCAAAATCATTTGGTATCGCTTCTTCCCTACCTCCTTTTTGCAGTGAGAGAGGAGCCGCAAAGTTTGACAGGGTTCTCCCACTTTGAGCTTTTGTACGGACGACAGCCTCGCGGCATCCTCGATATGTTGAGAGAGGGGTGGGAGGAGCACAGAGGCTTGTCCAAAAATGTAGTGAAGCATGTGCTCCTACTAAGAGATCGCCTAGATTTGGTTGGTCGTTTGGCCCAGTACAACCTCAGATCGGCTCAGCACCGACAACAGCAGCAGCATTACGACAAAAATGTATTAATTCGAACCTTTCGAACCTACTTCCCTCATCAGAATCAAAATTGTGTGCTAAATTGCAGGGGGCGTATGAAGTGATTCTGGCTATAAAGAAGGTTAATTATGAAATTAGACAGCCCGATCAACGTAATGTGAAATTTATTCAAGCTCTGCCAGGCAAGGGAGGTCTTGTTTATAGCCCCAGGCAATATAGAGGATAATTTAGGTCTCTATCCAAAGACTTCTAGCACAAAAATAATTTAAATGGGGGAACAATTGGTTCCAGATCAGCAATGGGAGCTGCATTAGCTTATTGAGGAGTTCAGCGATGTTTTTTCTGACTTGCTCAGCAGAACTAATTTAGCTGAATATGACATTATCTCACCACCAGGTGTCACCATGCAAGAGACCAGAACCCAGAAAGTCAACGAAGAGGCGTTTGCAAAGAGGTATGAGACATGCTCAAGCTTGGGGTGACTGAGCCTTCCAGGAGCAAGTGGTGCAGTCCTATTGTCATAGTGGCCAGGAAAGACAGCACCAACCGCTTCTGTGTAGATTTCAGAAAGGTAAACGCTATTGCCAAGTTCAATGCGTACCCTATGCCGCGGGTTGACAAACTTCTAGGTAGACTGGGAAAAGCATGGACCTGACAAAGGGATACTGACAGATCCCCTTAACCCGCAGTTTTATTGAGAAAACCACATTTTCAACACCAGAAGGGCTGTTTCACTTTAAAACCATGCCGTTTGGGCTACATGGTGCACCCGCTGCCTTTCAGAGACTAATGGACTAGGTTTTACCCCAACATCATGAATATGCAGTTGCGTATATTGATGACTTGGTTATTTACAGCTCCATCTGTCAAGAGCATTTGGCCAGGATTACAGCAGTCCTTCAGTCTCTATGGGCAGCCCGGCTGACAGCTAACTTGAAAAAATGTGCGTTTGCCAAAACAGAGACTTTATATTTGGAATTTTTAATGGGGAATGGAAGGGTGAGACCTGTAGTCACCAAAATCTAGGCTTTGGTTGACGCGCCAATCCCCAAATCGACACCAAGAGATTCATCCTCCACACCAACGCATCGGATGTAGGTTTGGGTGCTGTCTTGTCCAAAAAGTTAGATGGAGTAGAATACCCAATAGATGCTACCGTGGGAATGCAACTACTCCTTAGTCAAAAAGGAGTGTTTACTATACTACCTGCTGGGGCACTCATTTGATCTTCTCACAGACTACGCCCCACTCAAGTGGTTAAGCACAATGAAGGACAGCAATGCCCGATAACTCGGTGGTATCTAGCATTGCAGCCCTTGATGTACCACAAGAATATTGGTGAGTGTTGTGTTTGTTTGTATTGTTTGTTAGTAATTGTCTGTGTTTATTGAACCACCAGACAGCTAACACGTATCCGGAGCTGTCACCTTGGGCCAGCACAAGCAGGATCATCACTGCACCAATAGTCACGAAATAACATTGTTTATCACCCACCACGAGCACAACTGCACGCACCCAGGACTGGTGACTGTGTCCAGTATTATTGTGGGGCAGATAAGTTTGATTATTGTTTGGGACTGTAACCCTGTTTTCATTACTGTGCAATACACATCGTTGTGTATTGGCAGGATTTATTATTTAGTCGCCAGACCTGGATTATAAATAAAACCACTTTCCAAACCGAATTACAATTGTCTGTGATTACTCCTGCACTGCATCACCTCTACACATGTTCACAATCACCAGCCACTTTGCCATAGAGACATATTACAATATATTGCTTCATAAGAGGGCCAGACTTAAAATATACTATACAGTACAGAAACAGACTACAATGAACAAAGCAGTATTTATCTAAGAGAAAAAAAAACAATAGATCAGGTTTTCAAATCAGATTAAGAAAAAGGTGGAGTCCTAACAGGAAACTTTAACGGGGGAAAGTGCCGCACTGTTCATTCTTTTTTACTGTCCACGTCCCTGTTCACTCTGTTTACTCTCTGCGTCTCTCATCTAAAATAAACTACTCCTTTTGAACAGGCTGAAGGCAGTTCTAAAAGTTTAATGAATCAATCCGAACGGCTAAAACACTACTTCCTCTATCAACCAGGCATTCCACGTTCATTGTTCATCAGTCACTAGGAGAAGCTGGTGTGCTCAATGTTCCGTTCCTTGAGGGAAACGAAACCCATATGTCTTTAATTCCATTTTAATTTGCAAGATAATTAGGTTCAATGAGGGTGCGCCCCCCAGTGCCTGCATGTTCTGTAAATAAAGTTTGCCCCGCCATTCCTCGTTGATTTTAGTCTGTTTTTGGTCTGACGTCACCACTGCAAACCACCCTGTTCACATTAATAGAAATGCAATTGATATTACATTTATGTTCAATTATTCCTTGTTACTTTCCATTAACATTTAAGTCAGATTAACTGTATTTTCAATTAAAAACATGCAAACAATGGGAAATTATTACATATTTTCAAGGGTACAAAACGTAATATAAATGGACGTGATATGCAATTACATTTTTAATCGACGTTTGATTAACTTTTAGCAAGAATCGATTTTAAGATCTTGCTATTAACTTACAATGTCCTGAATGGATTATCATCTAGTTATTTGCAGGAGTTACTGACCCTGTATCTTCCAAACTGCAATACAATACAATAGCACATATATATATATATATATATATATATATATATATATATATATATATATATATATATATATATATATATGACAGGCTGGCGAGTGGATAGAGGCCCAGAGACAGACTGCAGTTCAAAAAAATAATACTTTTATTATAAATAAACACAAAATAAAAGGGCACAAGGGCCAAAACAAAGATATTCAAACACAAATATAACAAAGCAAAACTTACAAAATAAAGGTTTCCAGGCTAGGCGATGCCTTCACTGGACCAGAAGATTCACAAAACACAAAACAGCAAACCAAAAAAAATAGCAAGCACAACCATCCACTTGCTTCCTCAGCTCCCTCTTCTCCCTAATGGGAAGCTGAGGCCTCCTTTTATGTCAGGTGGCTGGGTGCTGATTGATCGTTAATTACTCCAATCAACCCCAGCCACCTGAACACAATAAACCCAGGCAGGTAGGGGAATTTAACCCCATCCCTGCCAATCTATATAGGGCAGAGCTCTGCTCTGCCACTATATATATATATATATATATATATATATATATATATATATATATATATATATATATAAACAAAAACAATGTGTTTTTTTTTTCAAAACCGGTCCCTTCAGACCAATAGTAGCATTGGATTCTATAGAGTAAAACAAGCTAGTTTAAGAAAAAAGGGAATCAAAGGCTGTAAAAAGAAATCTCCTTGCCGGCTGCAGACATCCGCATTGAATTTCCTTCAGCCTCCCCCACTCTATACGTTTGCCTTTACCTGCCTTTTTTTCTAAAATTCCAACCCCCTAATTAAAAAGGAAAGTTTCTCAAATGTAAAGAGGCATACTGTGCACACTTGAGAAAGGAGAGATTTTTAAATTGGCCTAAAACTGAAATAAATGAATGAGTAAATTGAGCCTGATTCTTACATTTTATCCTGACTGATGCCTCTGATGTAGCAGGACTAGAGACAGATCTTTCCCAGGAGGTAAAGGGCATGGAGCATTTGGCATTGTACATTAGCAGGAAGCTGCTTGCATGAGAAACTCAGAGACCAGGTCTGCTGTAATCAAGAAAGAAATGCCTAGCTGTCATAAAAGAAAAAAATTAAACAAAAGCAAGCTTATGTGTGCCTCTTTTCCGATGTGTGTTGGCCCGGACAGTTCTGCTAGGAGCTCTACAATATAGCACAATTTGCATATAGGTTAAACCGGCCCTGCCTGTTCCCATAACATGTTGCAGTAAAGATGCTAATCCACCACTCTATGCCAGTTCAAATGAAACTGAGAAAAGTTGGAAATAAGTACAAATACTGCCTGGGAAGTAAAGAGTTAAAGTGACGGCTTCATTTCTCACGGTTATAAATCAGGTGGATTGTGTGCAAAGAGGCTACTTTTACACCGTCAGTGCAGCAGCTACACGCTGCTAATGTGTGAGAAGCTCCATAGTGAGTGGAGCCTGTGAGATTTATGGCAGGAGCTGTAGTGTCTACCTGCTGGTGTCTGTTATTGCACTGTGATTTATTCCATCTCGGGGCAGTGGATGTCTTTTGCAGCCTTCACTAAAGTCAGCGTATGCTCGTTCAGTAGAAAGGAAGTTGTGTGTATTACAAGAGGCTCTCTTCATTTCATAATCCTCATTATTATTAGTATTAGTAGTATTATTATTATTATTATTATTATTATTATTATTATTATTATTATTATTATTAATTTCTTAGGAGACTCCCTTGTCCAGGGTGACTTACAGTTTTTACAAAATATCACATTACAGATAAGATAAGTTTTAAAATAATTCAATTTCAAATCAGAGAAAAAAAAGAATGTAAATAATTACGTTTGAGAGTGATTTCGACTAAGAGCAGTGGGACAGGTTGGCTTGTGTGGTGACGTCAGGCCAAGAAAAAACACACAGAGTGGTGAGTGAATTGAACGTGTTGCTTGCGCATTTAATAATAAACAAACTGGTTGTACAAAAAAAAAACACTAATATAAATAAAATGACACATTGGCCAAAATAAATACACAGATAAAACAAACAGTGGACGAATACTAAATAAACCAAGTATTACGCTGGTGCAAAACCAGCACCAATAGCAATTGTAATTATTTGTTGTGTTTTAAAGCTTACTCCCAACTTTCTCTCCAGTTCTCTCCACACTGAACACCCAACTCCAAGTGACTGACTCGTGAATCTACATATACAGCTGAGCTGGGATTCAATTACTAATTAATCATTCACTTGAATCCCAGCACGTGAACTAATTGTGCACTCCCCATGCCCCCATACAAATACATCTTTAATCTGTACACAAAGTGATTTCGAAATCTCTGTGCCTAAATACAAATATATATTTTACATCACCTGTGCTACATAACAGACAACATAAAAACAGGGGCTGGGCACCCTGCCACAAGCAGAGCCACAAACCTATAGTAAAAATATTTGCTTATAAGAGTAAATTCCATTAATAGCAAGTAGTAATAGTATAATAAATGGATAAGAACAGTTTCAAATAAGAGAAATTACAAAAAAAATGTGAATACAGTTACGTTTAAGAGTAAAATGAAGTACAAGTTACAGGAAATACAATTATAATTGAGAGCAGTAGTAGAATACAGCAAAGTGTGGAGCAGTTAAGTGCAAGTACAAGGTAATGCAATCGCTGATACAATTGGGTGCCATATAGTCCAGTATAGTCAAGAGTTGTGAGGTTTACAGATGCTATCTGTACATGTGTGTCTTGAGGAGTGCTTTTTGTATAATTTTTTTTTATAGCCTTCAGGTGTTGTTCTGCATGGTGGATTTTGACAACACTCCTCTTGAATCCTATCTGATTGTTCCCCTTTTATACAATTGATATATGTGTGTGTGTGAGGACATAGCAATGGGAACTGAAAAGGAACGGAAGCAGAGTAAAAAGTATCCTTGAATCAAAAAATAGACATGGTCTGGGCATGAAAGAGTACCTGAAAGGTTTGAAATATATGTATGAAATCAAGTTTGTCGGATTGTAGCCCAATGCAACCTCTATATTCACTTGATATGGAATGTGACAGACAGACAGATCAGCACATAGGGGCCCTATTTTTTGAATGAGGACCCTAAAAAGTTGAAAGTGCCATAGACAAACTGTTTGCTGATTCAATTAAAATGAATAGAGCAACCAGTATGCTAAGTATGTACATTCTTCCCAGTGAGAAGATTATCATACCGTTTGATATAACCAAATGGTTTGGCCACCTGACAAACAAAAAAAAAAAAAAAAACACACAATACCAGTACATGATAAAAACACAGCTGATGCTGTTGATAAATTCCTTCTGATATAATACAACCCCACACATAGTTGACCAAACATACATGTTTTTATGAGCGAGATCAATTTTAAACCCATTGATGTATTGTGTGGTTCACTGTCTGGATTTTAATACCCCAAACAAGAGCTTGTGTCATAAATCTCTGGGATTACAGGGGCCTGGCTTCCTCTGGGTTGCTGGAGACAACAAGATCATGTTATGAATCAGAGATGGTTTTAGGTAGTAGTGTGTGAGTCCCACGAAACTTGAAAGAGTTTTACAAGGTGACATTGCCACAGTGTTTCAGGAAGAGACTGGGAGGTCATGATCCCCGAATGGTATATATATATATATATATATATATATATATATATATATATATATATATATATATATATATATATATATATGAGTGGAATGCTTTATTTTAAGTTCCTTTATTAACAATGTCTTCTTTTTCTTCTTCTTCTTGACAGCAGAAAGGCTGGCTCCTTTGGACCTGTAGTCAGTAGTGGCAACGCTGGCAGCGGCAATGCTGACAGCGTACCCAGCCTAGACTATGCTGGCACTGGAGACAGTGGGGCTTCTCTCTGTGCTGTTGGAGATAGCAGGGGTTCTCCCTGAGGCGTTGGAGACAACAGGGTTTCTCCTTGAGGCACAGGAGACAGCGAGGCTTCTCACTGTGCCGTTGGAGACAGGGCTTGTCTCTGTGGCACTGGAGACAGTGGGACTTCTCCCTGAGGCACTGGAGACAGCGGGGCTTTTCTCTGGGACACTGGAGAGAGCGGAGTTTCTTCCTGTACCATTGGAGACATGGGGGCATCTCCCTCAGGCTTTGGAGAGCAGGGCTTCTCCCTCAGGTGCTGGAGACAGCGGGGCTTCTCCCTCAGGTGCTGGAGACTGGGGGGTTTCTCCCTCAGGTGCTGGAGACAGAGGGCTTCTCCCTCAGATGCTGGAGACAGCAGAGCTTCTCCCTGAGACGCTGGATACAGCTAAGCTTCTCCCTATGCTGTTAGAGACAGCAGGGTATCTCCCTCAGGTGCTGGAGACAGCTGGGATTCTCTCTCAGGCTCCAGAGTCAATGGGCCTTCTCCCTGAGGCGTTGGAGACAGCGGGGCTTCTCCCTGAGGTGCTGGAGAAAACTGAGCTTCTCCCTGTGCCATTGGAGACAGCGAGGCATCTCCCTGAGGCACTGGAGACAGCGAAGCTGGGCACTCCTATCGTGGCGGTGGCACTGGCAGCTGCAATGCTGGTCACACTTTAGGGCACTCTGGCAATGGCAGTGGAGCTGGGCAGCAGCAATTTTAACATCAGTGCAGGGTACTCTGGACGTGGTGGTGGCGTTAGTAGTGGCACTGATGATAGCAGCATGGGGCACTCCTCCTCCTAGAGGGGTTAGTTGACCAGGAAGTGCCCCCACTCTCCACAGACGGGGCACCAACTTGAGACCTCGAGAGCACTGAGGTAGGCGTCCCAGCTGCCCTCCTCTCACAAGAGCATGCAGGGTAATCCGGCAGTGATGATGGTGGCTCCTCCCTCTTTGACTTTGGACCTGGCTTCCTTGTTCACCTCCGAGGACGGCCACCACTCCCTTTTTTCAGCACTCGAGTCGGCAGCTGTTCCTCGTAGTCTATCTCCTCAAAGTGCCCCCCCCCCTTTCCAAAGATCAGGCACCAGCTTGGCCTCCCCTTCTTTTTCTTTCTCTTTTTTCTTTTAGTATTATTATTATTATTATTATTTTTCCAAAACTTGCACTCTGAGCCTCTAGTCAGTGTCACTGGCCAGGCTTAGGACCAGGAAGGGCGACACAGACATGGAAATTGCAGTGAAGCGGTAATGCACACGTTTAATACTGTTCATTTTTTATGTGAGACTGTTTATATTACTCTTTTTGTAGGATTGTATAGGAACTGCTTTCTGGATTTCAAATTAAAAACATTGGACAGTGTTTTTAAGAATTACAACTAACTGAATTGCCTTAATGCTGTGGACTGAGTCTAAAAATACTTTGAGACCTCCGTTGGCAGCTGAGATATCTCGGGACCTGGTAGACATTAAGAAGCATGAGTGCAGGCATGCGTGGCGTGACAAGTGCAGACTTTGTCTGTGCTTGTCCATGCCTTGTAAGCAGTTTTGAAGCAGCATCCAAAATAAAATATTAAGATAACTAGAACTGGCCATTATTAGGTTTTTATTACTTTTATTTTTTTTCACAGGCCTTTCAAAGGTTGAAGGCTACAACTGTTTTACTGATGATTCTTTTTCTATTAAGCCAACTATTACAAGTGGTTATAAGTCAACTTTAACTATTTTTCCTCTGAAAGATTATATATTTTAATGTATTAATTCCTGAATTTTCACAAAAGATATCCTTGCTGGTAAGATATGAAGGTTGGTGGAAATTGCGTGGAGCTAGTTTTGCTCATACCACAAAATCTTCAAACCAACTACTAAAGGTTAAGCATGTATACAGGAGAAACTTGTATTATATTTCTTTTCTGTTAAAGCTTATCATAATTCTTTTAACAACTTCAACTCCAGATGTAAAAATGAAACCCCTTCCCAGTACCAGATTTTGAAAATAATAATAATAATAATAATAATAATAATAATAATAATAATAATAATAATAATAATAATAATAATAATATAATGTTTTCAAACATGTAATTAACATAAAATGTTAACATATGATGAATAAAATACAAATAAATGACCTAAACTGTGTTTTTCATTAACCCTTTATGCTCCTGTGTACTACATACCCATGTTCAATATAGAGATGTTTATTTAATTTATATATATAATTTATTTTTTTATTTTTTGTTTGGACAATGAAAAGAAAAAATGCTGCTAATAACACTAATAACAATAATAATCAGTAATTATCAAATAAAAATCAAACAACATCAAAACGTGTGCCATTATCGACTTGCTCTGTGCCATTTATTGAAATGTTTAATACAACAGAACCTG
This sequence comes from Polyodon spathula, assembly GCF_017654505.1. Classification (NCBI taxonomy): domain Eukaryota; kingdom Metazoa; phylum Chordata; class Actinopteri; order Acipenseriformes; family Polyodontidae; genus Polyodon; species Polyodon spathula. The sequence goes on from NC_054546.1 coordinate 23,328,847, forward strand.
GCGTTGCCTTCACCACCACTGCACATTTTTCTTGTGTCCTTTCTTTAGTATTCATTTTCGTTGCAGACACTGCACCTTTTTTGCAGTCTCTGCTTCCCTTGTGTTGGAGGGATAGTCATAAATGCATGTACACAGCTACTTTGCGCAGGCACTGTGATGGATTTGGCTGCTGCACATGCCTGCTTTATAGGCTTGTACCCATTATTGTGTTTTGACAGTGTTCCATCATAGCACTGCCATTTCAAACCAAACAGATTCCTGTTTGCAGCTGGCTTACCTGTAAAGTAGCTGCATGCTCTTTTGTTTGTACAGTTTTTATTATTCTTGGCTCCATATCCTTTTCTTCATCATCGTTGAGTGATAAGTCAGAATCACTGTTGCTGATATCGAAATCCTCCAAACCAACTTCACTCCCATTGTCGCTCTCCACATACAAACCATTGTCGCTCTCCACATACTTTAATTTATTATAATAATTTAATTTTAAGTAAAAAATTTTTGTAAAACATATAATACTATATATATATATATATATATATATATATATATATATATATATATATATATATATATATATATATATATACACACTTGTAAAGTTGAATGGATTCCCACGGTATATCTCAGTCTTCTAACAGCCACAGGTAGATTGGAATCTCTACATGACATGCAATTGGATATAAATGTCACCTGACCCTCCCGACTTTCATTGCACATTCCACAGTACTAGCACTTCCTTACAGAATGAAACCTGAAATTCTATACTGAGAAACCACTCATAGAATAGAATAGGAATCTTGACGTACGCACGTATGGCATGGTACTGTAAGTGGGTTTTCATTTGACGTGCGTGTGTGCGTACGTCATGCTTGTGAAGTGGTTAATACTTTGTGGGGATGTTGAACAAAACCCTGGACCAGCTACGATTGATGTCCAAACATAGCTGAATAATTGTTGTCCTGTACTATTCAACAAGATGTAAATTGGTCCTCAGTGAAGGGTTTAAAGATTTTCCACATAAACATTCGTAGTATGTTACCAAAAATTGATCAGATTAGAATTTGGACCGAGACCCATAAACTTGATGTGTTGGCTATTACTGAAACATGATTATCTGGTAAAGCTGACAATGCCCAAATTGAAATAGAAAATTTTAAGATATATCATATGGAGCGAACAAAGAGGGGTTGAGGTGTAGCTTTGTTTATATCTAATAAGTTGCAGTCTTCTGGTATAAAACCAAAGAAAAACCTGACCCTCTTGAAGCTGTATTTGCAAAAATTGAATTATGTGATAATAAGGAATTAACAGTTTTTACAGATCTTCTTCATCTGATCCATCTACTTTTGAAAACTTGAGAAACCCCCTTTTCACACTGGGAACACTTGTAAGTGTACCGTGTATTTTTTTTTTTATTTTTAACATATTCTATTCTGTGGTAGAAAGGTCCTGATGCAGCTGATCTATATGGTGCAGTAACAATATTACGATCTTGGCAAAACCGAACACAACGCAATTGTTTTTTTTATAGCACTGGGACAAATACGCATTTTAATTAAAATGTATTCACGTCACAGAATTTACAAATTAAAGTAAATCTACCATTCAAATGAAACCACTGCATGAGAGAAGCGTGAATGAAATAAAACCCCATATTATTATTATTATTATAGCCTATTTCGTGTTCAGACTATCTTCTTGTGGGATCTGCTGGTTGCACAAAATATCACCCGGAGTTTGTAGTCTCTCAGATACTGGCACTACTATGAAAACAAATCTCAAGTTATCATTTGTTGATTATATAGGCCTGTCTAATGTAACACATATGACATAGTTAAAGCTTCTTAAATCTCGATTGTTTTAAATATGGCGGGGTTTTTTAAAAATCTTTTTAAAAAAATAACTTTTAAAGTTTTCCATCTGATATCACAGTTAGCTAAAGTATGAGTACAATATTTCTACAGCTGCAGAAGAGGCAACGGAATGCTTTTCTTCATCTCCATGAAGTGACATCTTCAGTTTCAAGGTGTGCTACCATGATGGCAATAATACTATTGTATACAAGATTCTTCTGGTTTTAGTTCTAACCGAGTTACATCAGTTACTGAACTAAATATAATTGACACTTTGGTACACTTGACGTTCGCAACTGAACTGAGAACATTTTTCTTTCACACTGAAGCAAAAATAAGCAAACTGTCCCCAGAACGGGTGCAACAGTGCAGAGACCACCTTTTTCATGTGATCTCGGGACGGTTCGTTTCAATCATTCCTGGGAATGTTTGGAGCTTTCATACTTAATGGCAAATGTTCCAAACTCAAACGAACCTTACTGGGAAACGGAATATCAGCCAAGTGTGAATGGGGCCTAATGAGATGGACTCATAAAAGGAATTGATTTTAATGGGTGACATTAACCTAAAATAGCATGATAATAGCTATGAGAATGCTAAAGGTCTGCTCGATGACTGGCATATACATCAAATTATTAATAAGCCTACTAGGATGAATAATTTGTAACGAAATCATTCTACTTTTGACTGGATTATGGTTTCAAAAACTCAGAGAGTAACCCAGTATGGAGTATTATCATATGAATTTAGTGACCATTGTCAAGTTTATTGTGTTTGGAAGACAAAAATGATCAAAGGTCCAGTTAAAATTATGCCTCATCAGTTGAAACAAGCTATAGTATCTCCCATCTTAAAAAGTGGGGATGTTACTGTCCCTAACAATTACAGCCCAATCAATATCTGTCTTACCAGTTCCATCAAAGATCATTGAAAGAATTGTCCAAATTCAACTGACTGATTATTTAACAACAAATCAATCAAATTATCAGTCTGGTTTTAGAAAAGCTCATTCAACAATGACAGCATTGCTGAAATCAACAAATTATATATACAAGGCTATAGAGAAAAATAAAATAACTGGTGCAATCTTTATTGACTTCTCTAAGGCCTTTGATTTAGTTAATCATAAAATGCTTTTTAATAACTCAATAAATCTTGGAGTTGCGGAAACTACGTTGTTGTGGTTTAAATAGTATTTATCAGAATGTTCCCAAGCTGTTGTCTTTGACAGAAAGAAATCTGATTTTACGCCTGTATCCTTAGGTGTCACTCAGGGGTCAATTATTGGACCTCTTTTATTTTCTATTTTTATTAATGAAATATCTACTGATTACAGAAAAAGTTGTGTAGATATGTATGCGGATGACATTGGTTTATTACAGCTCTGACAATTTCCAGGATTTAACTAAGACACTACAGAATAACTTTTTTTGAACTTCAAAATTGGTTTGATAAAAATGGTTTGATTTTATATATATATATATATATATATATATATATATATATATATATATATATATATATATATATTAGCTCAAAGAGCCAGCTGCCCAATGTTTCGATATGTTGTACATATCTTTCTCAAGGGAGCCTGTGTTTGAATCAAAACATTGGAGGTATTTATAGGTGTTTGACGGCTACTTGTTATCGTTTATATTCAAATCCATGATTTACTCTTGCATGATGTAATGGTGTTCTATATGTGACATCACTTTTACTTATATCTTTAAATCTATATTAATTCTAATTAACATTATTTTATATAAACTTATATTTATATTATCATGCAATGCTGGCTCTGAGGATCAGCCTTGATATGGTCTCCCCAGCGCATCAGCATGCATAACTTTTGAATTAATTTTGTTTATTTAATTATTTTTAACTTTTATATATTTATTGGAATTAATTAGTTCATTCTTTTCTGTTGAGTCCCGCTGGCATAATTGTGTTCAGTCTATTTATCCATTTACTTTCTTTTATTCTTCTATACGTCGCATTATCTAATTTTAGCTGTTCTAATACTACAAACTTTACATCATTTATGTCATGTCCTTGACTGGTAAAGGACTGTACTATTGGCTCATTCATTTTTTTTATTTCTAATTAATGAAAGGTGGTTCTGAATTATTTTATATAAAGTTGTTCCAGTCTCTCCAACATATTTTATTTCATCACATTTTTCACAGGCTATTCCATAAACAACATTGCTATTTTTACAGTAGGTATTAGTTTTTAGTAGATATGTGATGTTCTTATGTTTATTTATATTTCTACTTTTGTCCATGTAAAAACGAGAGGAGGCCATTAAGTCCATCTTGCTCATTTGGTTGTTAGTAGCTTATTGATCCCAGAATCTCATCAATCAGCTTCGTGAATAATCCCAGGGTGTCAGCTTCAACAACATTACTGGGGAACTGGTTCCAGACTCCTACAATTCTCTCTGTGAAAAAAGTGCCTCTGTAACAGGGCCAGGAGCACTTTACATGAAAAAGGGGCAGGGCAAAGCCCTGCTATAGAATGTTTTTATATATGGAGGATGGGCGAGGTGTCGTGTGCCACGTTATTGTTTTGTTTTTATTTTGTATTTATTTAAGAACGTGGTACTCCCAACAGCTGTGCATATTTTGTATTTACTTTGTATTATGATTTATCTATTGTATATATGACAGCGTAGCCATGTGTTTTTGTTTGTTATTGTTTTGTTTCTGGCAGAGGCAACATTAGGCAGCTTGTCCTCTGCCATGGTAATGAAAACCTTGTGCAGAAGGAGACCATCTCCCGAGTTAATTAATTGTTGTTAATTGGGCGATGGTCCCCTGCATATAAGCCTGTAGCTCTCTGCACTCTGGGTGGGTGCTCGGAGGAGTGAACGAGAGCGAGAGAAGAGAAACAAAAGAAAAAAAAAATAGGATCAGTGAAAGCGATCTGCCCAGCCTGATCTGTGTGTTTTGTGTTCGATATCTGTTTTATTCAAAACCTTTATTTTGCTCTGTTAGCAAGTGTTTTTTGTGTTTAAATCTTTAATTTTGTTTAAATAAATGGCGCATACCACGTCTTTTTGCCCTGCAGTACTGTCTTTGTTTTTTTCCTGCGTTATGGCCGGACATCACCACATCGGCTACGCTGTCACAGCCTCCTATTTTCTTTTCTGAATGCCCCTTTATTTAATCTCCATTTGTAATGTTAAGACTTTCTTGGGAGTAATGCAATTGTATCAGGCAGAGAATATTAAACATAGATGAACATCAGTAGCAATATTTATTTTAATGTCATGAGAGCACACCTCAGTCTAAACCTGACATCCCCCTTCCATTCAGTCCTGGGCCTCTCCCAAGCAGAGACAGGAAGTGTACTGAACTGTTGCAGATGTTTGTTGTCAATATGCTAATGTCAAAAGTTGAGCCAACTAAACTACTTCACTTATGATCACATCTGGATTGGAACCCAGGCCTCCAGACATGAAAAGCATTTTAATAAAGTTAATTCTATTTCAGGGCTTGCGTTATGTTCATACAGTAGTTTATTCACTAAACCCCTTGTTACACTTCTGAAATATCTGCAGCAGAAAATTGCAATAACATGCAGTATTTTAAAAAAATCCTAGGCAATCACTTATTCCTGCCATTGACTTCTACTCTTCCTCTCTGCTACAGATCAATGGGAGAGACAATATTACTTTTGCCTGACACTAATTGAGATAATGAATAGACTTTCTATGCAATGGGTTCAGAAGCCTTGCTGGCAATGTCAGTCACTACAGTTGAAGCATGTTTTCCTTATCCTAAGCTGGTGGGAAATGCAGGCTCCTCATGATTCCCTTCTAGGCTGATGGGGGAATGTCGGCTTCTCATGCTTCCCTTCTCTTAGGCTGGTGGAGGAATGCTGACTGATTATGTGAAGGGGTTCCCTGCCTGTCAGACTGTCTCTGTGTGTATTATACTATTTTTTGTATTATTATTATTTGAATGTATTGTTTATGTCTGTAAAAACACATTATTTTATTAATTCCTTTGCAGCATGGATGGGGTTAAACTTTTCCATCCATGCTAAACTTGCGCAGAATGTGACCGTCTCCAGATTGATTAATTTATTACTAAAATTTGGAGACGGTCACGTCTATAGAAACCTGCAGCTCTGGCTGATCAGAGTTAGTGTGTTCAGAGGTGGAATGAGTTGTGAGAAAAAGAAAACTAATATCTAAAAACAATTGCTACCCGTGCTGGTTTTACACCAGCATGATACTTGCTTGGTTTTGTCTCTATTTGTTTTGCCATTTTGTTTGTGTTTTGTGAAAGTATTTGTGTTTTGTTCAAACTTTTTGTTTTGTGTATTTATTATTAAACGTATGCATCAGCACTGCCACACCCCAACACTGTTGTCTGTCTACTCCCTGGCCTGACGTCACCACAGAGCTATCTGTGACAACAGACATCTACAATTGGAAGACCACTCCCTGATGACTTGAGCAGGATATGAGGTTTTAACCATACTCAATGTACAGTACAGTAATGATCACAGGCTAACTGAGTGAACACATTCTCCAGCATTGCCCTCATAAAAATGGTAAACATGCAGCAGAGCACAGTAAAAAAAAGCAAAACAATAGCATATGAGAACTATGCTAAAGCACTGACAGGCAAATTACAGATATGCATGGTACAGCATTGTCAATACCATGGTAAATGTATAGTATATGCAAAACTGCAAATAAGTGGTTGATAAAATCCAGGGGGATTCCCAGGGCTATAAAATGTTCTAGAAAAAGCCTGCTTTGACACATGCCAGTGAGGTATAAGTTGATCAAATAAACCAATTGGCACATTTATAACATGGTGTTGTGTTGAAAAAATTCATACCGTTTAGACAATCTCAATAAACATTTTGTTACTACCACATTTTACTGTTAACAGTTTTGTGCAACCAGAAATAAAAATAAGTATTTAAAGAAGCCGCGGGGTCTGTTTCTTCTCATCGTGCTACAGTAGACTACTAGTCAAGAGCCTAGTGAGTTCAGACAGACACCCGCAGTGCTGGCCATTGTCTTCCAGAGGTCAGTAGCTTCCTGACATCTGCTCTCAAGTTCCTGGGTGTAAAAGAAGAAACTGACTTGATCAGGAGATCAGAGGACACCTACTGAATCAGTTCTCCTCAGCTATGTGGGGAATTGCTGTGGTAAAGGAACTTCAAGGCATCTTCAAGGTTATTCTGGTCTCACAAGCAGACTCCTCTTGGAATAATTCACTGGTACTGTGAACAGGCTGGCTGTAGGGGTGACATCAGGCCAGAAAGAATCACACAAGCAGGCAGTAATGGGGTTGAAACTGAGACGCAATGGCTGCACTCAGTGCTTTAATGAAAAATAAAAGGTTTAAACAAAAACAGCACACGGCACTTGACGCCAAAATAAAAAGATAAACAAAACAAATAGACACTGACACACTGACACACAGGGACAAATGCTTAACAAACTCATGTTCTCGTGGCACTCACTGTCGTACACGTCGTGACCACACATTGAACCCCGAAAGTGTTATAAATGTATAAGAAGGTAACCCACCTAACAAGCACCACGGATTATCAGCCATTTATTTAATTATGTTTTTTCACTTGGCTAGGGGGGTACACATGCAGCGTGAGTGACGAGGCATTGGTCCCTAATGATACTAAATTCCTTACTTATCTACTATTACTTGAAGTGCAGGATTTGATGTCTGATATTACAATTTGTGAACACCCGGCTGGCACTGATGTCCGTCCCATCGTTATTAAAAATAAGGAAAAAACAAGGTGAGATAATGTCCAGAGGTGAGTCACGGAAAATCACCGCAACATATAACACAAAATAAACGCAGGGCATCTACATATACTATTGTGCCGGGATTCAATTACCAATTAAATACACCACAGGGGCAGCCATGAACAAATTACGCTACACTTAGTGGCGGTTCTAAGCATATCAGACTGTGTCACTGACATTACTGCAACAGGAAAAGGTAGATTTCTGCTCGTCAACGATGCGATGGTTGCACCATTTTAGTTAACGTGTGAGATTCGGCTGTGACTTGTCTTGTCATTCTGATGATTTACAGTTCTCTTTAAGTGGTGCGGTTAGTTAGACTTACGTAAGGTGCATCAGATCATTAAGTGGCTTACAACAATGACCCACCGCTCAACTCAAAATACACACAGGGCAACATTGCACATTCACAGTACTATTGCTGGGGTAACTATCACAGTTCACCAATGGAAAACGAGTGTATATAAGATATGAGATTTACGTGTTACTTATCACATGACGTAGCAATTGATTTTTTATCATATAACACAAAATACACACAGGAGTGCACATTGACCACAGTGGTAAACTCAGATATCACCACCTAATATCGGTTAATTGCGTTGCCACAGTGATTTCATAGAGGGTTGTCCTTTTTCCATCTAAAGAACATTGCTCGGCTGTGCCGTGTCTTGTCGCTGTTTGCTGCAGAAAAGCTTGTTCATGCATTTGTATCCTCCAGGCTTGACTACTGTAATGTCTTACTTACTGGGGTGTCAAAGAATACCCGTCAAAAGCTCCAGTATGTTCAGAATTCTTCTGCTAGAGTGCTGATGAGGTCTCACTCTGGTGGTCATATAACCCCCATACTGAAATCATTACACTGGTTACCAGTCAAATAACTAATTGACTACAAATAACTGCTGCCAATAGAGGTACCTCTCCCTCTTATATTTCTGAGTTAGTTACCACCTACACTCCTAGTTGCGCTTTGCGGGTAGTTCCCCTGACTAAACTGCGTACAGTGGGTGGCAGGGCTTTTTCCTCCTATGCTCCTGAGCTGTGGAACACACTTCCTTCTGAGATCCGTGATTCTGAGCCTCTGTCTATTTTTAAATCCCGCCTCAAAACTCATTTGTTTAAATTGGCATTCTTATGACTTTTACTGTCATTGCATTTTTAATTCCAACTGTTTTAATATATTTTGTATGTTTTATTTTTTTCTGCTTTGCTTTTGTTAAGCACTTTGCGATATTTATTTATGAAATTTATGTAAAATAAAGATTATTATTATTATTAATATTATTATTAGTAGTAGCAGTACCCTTTGAACTTGAATTTGAATGCATTAGTGCAATGCTTTTCAACCACTTTTCTTTAGTTTCTATTGCTGTCTGGTAATGGACACAGATGCTAGCGCTGTAGCTGCACGTTGTGTAAAGTCTCAGAGTCTATCTGTCTGTCTGTGTCTGTGAGTGCTGTCCTATGATGTGCACTAGAAAGCAAAGCATGGTTTAAATAAATATTTATTTCTTAGTTGAAACAAAAACCTGGACTGTTGCGGTACTTGAGCACTATTGAAAATGACTTTTTTATCCTCCTTTCCTGGGCCATTAAGCAACTGGGGGATTACTATAAAAGTAACTTCACTGCTCACTGCCATGTAGAGCTGTTTTCATAATTTCACTGCTCATTGACCTGTACACAATGCAGCTTTCATAATTTCACTGCTCACTGACCTGTACACAGTGCTGTTTTCATAATTTCACTGCTCACTGCCCTGTACACAATGCTGCTTTCATAATTTCACTGCTCACTGCTCTGTACACAGTGCTGTTTTCATAATTTCACTGCTTACTGCCCTGTACACAGTGCTGTTTTCATAATTTCACTGCTCACTGCCCTGTACACAATGTTGTTTTCATAATTTCACTGCTCACTGCCCTGTACACAGTGCTGTTTTCATAATTTCACTGCTCACTGCCCTGTACGCAGTGCTGTTTTCATAATTTCACTGCTCACTGCCCTGTACACAATGCTGCTTTCATAATTTCACTGCTCACTGCTCTGTACACAGTGCTGTTTTCATAATTTCACTGCTTACTGCCCTGTACACAGTGCTGTTTTCATAATTTCACTGCTCACTGCCCTGTACACAATGTTGTTTTCATAATTTCACTGCTCACTGCTCTGTACACAGTGCTGTTTTCATAATTTCACTGCTCACTGCCCTGTACACAGTGCTGTTTTCATAATTTCACTGCTCACTGCCCTGTACACAGTGCTGTTTTCATAATTTCACTGCTCACTGCCCTGTACACAGTGCTGTTTTCATAATTTCACTGCTCACTGCCCTGTACACAATGTTGTTTTCATAATTTCACTGCTCACTGCCCTGTACACAGTGCTGTTTTCATAATTTCACTGCTCACTGCCCTGTACGCAGTGCTGTTTTCATAATTACACAGCATTGTTTTCATTGAACACTTAATTTAATCTGAATCATCATCATGAATCAACAATCATCTGAACCTCTTGCATCTCTGTAAAAGGAAACCCCTCTCAACCATGTCACTGCTCACTGCTTCATTGTTTCCAGACCTGCTGTAGTATACTGGAATTACACTATTGTAGTCTGGCTACTACTCTGTGCTTCATGTTGGTCCAGCTTTGGTTTTGGACATATCTTATTGTTTTCAGCTAGTCAGTGGAATGGACTGCATTTGTTTCTGAGGCAATAGAAATGCACTCTAGGAATGGTTTGTGTGATGGGATTTGCAATACAGTTAAGAATGCAGGCATGGTGCTTGGACAATGCAAAGGGACGGAAAAACCCCACAATGACGGTGTAAGAGGTCATACTTACAAAACAATAAATGCACAATTCTTTTGAGTTAAAAATATAACACAATTAATCAGTGTTTCAGCGAATGCCTTCAACAGTGTTATGAGGTCAAGTGTTCTGTGGTCACATATTCATTCTGCTTCTCTGACTCCTGTGAGACAGGTGAGTTTAGTCGTCTTACAGGGATTGGCTGTTAATGACTTTCCTTAAAGTTTCCTTAAAAACCTTCTACTGTAATTACACTTGACTTGTTTTTACCTTTCAGCTCTTAATAGCTTTAAAAGGGTTCTTCTGTGTTTTCGAGTTTACAGTGTGTTTGACATGTTCTGAGCTTTGCAATGAAAACATTTTGCTATGCAGCTGGTGTGCTCGCCTTGTAAAAACTAAATACATCCACGAAAACTGATCAGCATGCCAAACAAAACTGGGGTGACCTGTTAAGAACAGCAAGTGAGTACCCTGCTTGTGTCAAGGGCATTGTTCAAACAGGCTGAGTACCTTGTAAAAACAGAAGCTTTGACCCAAACTCCCCAGAATAGTAACGTGAGCACAGACCCTTAAAAATATAATAGCCTCATCAGGTTGTAAAATGCCATTTCTGACTGTGAACTGAATGCTTTGCACTGCATGGTGCACGTGAAGACTGGGGGAATGCTTGGGTTTCATAGTAAAGGGCACTACCTCCTCCCCTACGTCTCCAGTCTAACAGGTAATATGTGTTTAATGGTCAACTTGACCCCAGTCTCAATTCAGAGAGGACAATAAAGACGAGAATTAAGAGTAAGATGGTTGGGATGCTAAAAGAGGGTCTCTGGAGGCTTGGGGCTGCTTTGTATTCAAATGCATTACAGCCTGTACCTAACTTGCACTTCTCAATAACCAACCCAAATAGCAGTGTTTCTATCCACACTTTAATATGCTTCCACTGATACAGGAGCGTCTGATTGATTGTTTATTGTTAGAGCTTATCTAAGACAATAGGCGAGATTCTCAAAGCTTTTACTCCAAATCATCATTAGAGCAATTTCTTCTCAAAGGAAAAACACCAATTCAAATTCTAAAATGAATATGTGACAACTTCAGACTACTGTACTTTCAAGCCCATAAAATAAATGTCCTGTTTGGTCATTTTATTGGGTTTTCTTGCTTTTCTTTAAAAAATTGTACTACTGACAATTTGGAATAAAGAACTTTGAGGTTTGAGAATCTTGCCCCACCATAAATTTAAATAATAATAAATAAGTCTCAGTTATCAGAATAACACACACTTCAAAGTTGACCTATTTATATCCACTGTTGATTTAATGACATCGTGTGATCATTTTTATTGAGTCAGATTGTGCTGACTGAGGAGGTACAAAGAGACAAAGTAGGTTAGTTTCTGATAATGTGTCAAATATCGTTTTTCAACATTTGTCAACACATTTAGTTGACATAATAACAAAGTTATTGAAAGTTTATTTAAACTGTCCTGGAATAAAGCTGCTTAACCAATATAGTGTTTTAAATGGTCTTGCCGTGTTTTGAAGGTAACTGTGATAAGTCACATATCTTAAATGGGTAAAGTCTTCAAGCAACACTATGTGGAAATGTCTGTTTTCTGTTACTCACATTTTTATTTTACACTGCACAATAGAACAGTTATAGCCTTCTGCATAGCATTATGTACAATTATGTACTATTGGTGAAATAAATGTTTACAGAAATAAATACATTCAATTTAAACAAAAGCTAAATAAATAATCGATGTAACAGAATTGTTTTTAATAAACAATGTAGTCTAATTGTTTTAATAAATGATGTAGCCTAATTGTTTTTAATAAATTATGTAGCCTAATTGTATTTAATTAAATATGTAGCCAATTTTTTCTGAATAAACGTTGTAGCCTAATTGTTGTTGTTTTTTTTTTTTGTTTTTTTTAATAAATTATGTAGTCTAATTGTTTTTAATAAAAGATGTAGCCTAATTATTTTTTTAATAAATTATGTAGTCTAATTTTTGTTAATAAATGATATAGCCTAATTGCTCTTTAAAAAAAACCCAATGTAGCTTAATTGTTTTTTTAATAAATGATGCAGTCTAATTGTTTTTTTTTTTTTGTTTTTTTTTTGTTTGTTTGTTTGTTTTTTTTTAATAAATTATGTAGCCTAATTGTTTTTTTTTTTTAATCATATATGGACTTGGGGTGCTCCAATCATCTACTTTAATCTTGGGGGCTTTCAAGATCCAAATTGGACAAGGAACTGAAACAGCTTTGAAAAATATTGATGTTTTATAAACCCTTCTAAAGGTTTACTGTGGGATACCATGGGAAACGCAAAGCGAAGTGTAGCAAAACATAGGTAAGCATGGTAAGAAACAAAGAATTGTGGTATGCATGACAAACTGAAGTAAATGCACAGTATAATGATATATACAACAGTATAAAACAAATTGCAAAAACACTGTACAAATGAAGCAGAAGTAATTACCAGCCTCTTGCAATAACACTTAATATAAAGGTGCAATGGTCCCCACTGACCCCTAAGTGGTGATAGCGAAAGGTTATAAAAACAGCCCCCCTTAGCGTTGTCAGTTCATGAGAATGTCAGTAGAAGGACACAGACATGGCCTGGGAGACGGGGTGTGGCAGGACGGCTGAATAGTGATGCCCTCAGACCAGAACAGAGAAACACACAGGCACTAGGGATGAAAGAGCACTGACAGACACACACAAGTACTAGGGGTGAAAGAGCACTGACAAAGACACACACAGGCACTAGGGGTGAAAGAGCACTGACAGACACACACACAGGTACTAGCAGTGAAAGAGCACTGACAGACAGACAGACACACACACACACACATACACAGGCACTATGGGTAAAAGAGCACTGACAGACAGACACACACAGGCACTAGGGGTGATAGAGCACTGACAAACACACACACACACACACACACAGGCACTAGGGGTGAAAGAGCACTGACAGACACACAAGAGTTTTTACTCTGCATGGCCTACAGCCAATTTATATTTGACAAGATGTCTGGCAGAGACAAGCTGCTAACAATCACCTCTGCCAGACCACATTAACTGTACAATAACATCTTTAAATTACAATTCATTCACATGTGTTTTTAACCCCAAACAATACTTTTTAAATCATACTCTACATCTCCACAAGCCATTGATTAAAGGGAACCACAGACTAATTTATAAATTTATAAATATAAATTTCAAAAAACACGTGAAATTTGTTTTTTAAGCACTTCAATGATTACACCGTGTAACCATTTATTTTTATTTTTTTTGTTCCTGGGTAGTAAGTGTTATTTCCTAATTGCTTATGCCGCAAAAGTATAGAAAATGGCTATTATTCCCCACAAACTTTGCTTTTGTGACCAGGACAGTGATATTTAAAAATATCACTATTTCCAATGGGAAAACGGGCAAATGTGTGTCTTTTCGTTCACATAAAGTCAGTGTGCTCAGTGCCTGGTGCTGCATGGTACTCGGTGCATCTGTGCACGCAGTACTCAGTGCAAGTGGTAGCCCGGTGCTCGGTGCAAGCGCTGCTCGGTGCACACAGTGCGCACGGTATCTGGAGCTAGTGTGGGAATGCAGTGCTGCACAGTACACGTTGCACATACTGCACGGTACTCTGCGCACAGTGCTCGGGTTGCACGGTGCTGCACTCCGCTGTAGGCTATACGCTTCCCCTGTCGTGTGACTGCACATAGTCCAGACTAGACACCCCTGTCTAGCCATTATGCTGTGTTACTCTTTTTCTGTGTAACAGCCTGCATTGCTATGCGATTGGACTCTACTTAAACCTTACAGTGCTCGCTGTTTGATGTTTCCTCTGCTATTGCAGTTTAAAAGAAAGAGACGTGTAATCCTCCATCCGCTGTAGAGTTGACTCTGCAGGACTACCTCAGCCGCCTACTTGGTACGCCGTTTTTAATTGGGTGTGTATATATGTGTTTTCTTTACTGCCTTGCAGTTTAAAGAGAAAATGATTTCATATGATTTCTACTGGGTCCAGCTTTGCTGCGCCCGTTGTTGTGTTGCATATGCCGGCTTGGTCAGCCCGTCTGTATGTATGTGTATTCGTTTCTTATTGACTTGCAGTTAGAAATATGTAATAATAAATGGGATTCCTCCTCGGGAACCCAGCTCTGCTGTGTCCCGCTGTTGAGTTGAATCTGCCAGCTTGTGTCAGTACTCCGTGGTGACTGTGATTTTACACTCACAATTGCTGTTGTGTATATGTGTGTGTTTTTCTTTACTGCCTTGCAGTTCAAAGAGAAAAAGTAGCAGCATGACTCTTCTACCAGGACCCAGCTCTGCAGTGTTCCAGCTTTTGAGTTGAATCCGCCAGCTGTTTCAGCCCACCTACTTGGCGCGCTGTCTACAAAACAAAACAGTCTCACACGCTGCCATGGTGACTGGTATTTTGCACTCACAATTGTTGTTGGATATATGTGCTTTTCTTTATTGCCTTGCAGTTGAAAAGAAAAGGTAGCGGTGTGACTCCTCTACCAGGAACCAGCTCTGCTGTGTTCCCGCTATCAAGTTGAATCCGCAAGTCTTTTCAGCCCGCCTACTCTGCACGCTGTTTACAGAACAAACAGAACAGTCACACGCGCTGCTGTGATGACCTGTTATTTTACATTCACATTTGTTGTTGTGTATACGTGACTCCTCTACCAGGTCCCATTTCTCCTATGTCCCGCTGTTGAGTTGAATCCGCCAACTGAATCCCGCCCACTCGGTGCAATATTGTGGTGACTGTTATTTTACCCTCACAATTGCTATTGTGTGTGTGTGTATATGTTTTTCTTTACTGCCTTGCGTTTGACAAACAAAACGAACAGACGCTAACAAATAGACAGTGCTGGTGCTTCCAGCATGTTGTAGCAATTTTCTTTTACTTTTTATTTCTTCTCTCTACACACGTTCTTCACTCACCGGACACATAACCCTAAGTGAATGAAACACTGCATCTTTTATGCAGCTAAACCGCGACTCAATTGCCATTCAATCATTCAATTTGGAATCTCAGTTCATCTACACGTGAACTCATTTGTGCACTTCCTGTGCTTTGATACAAATACCCCTTTTATTCTGCAAATGAAGTGACTGTGCCACCTTGTGTCAAAATACAATTATACATTTTGCATCACCTGTGCTACATAACCCACACCCCATGAACCAATACACAAACACAACATATAACACATAATACACACATGGACGAGGCACATTGACACAGGCAGTAATAAATATCTACAGTTTTGGCTAGAACTTAAGGTGACGTGATCATGAAAACCATATATGACTGAGACATGCATTTATTCTTTCTGTATTACACACACATATACTTACATACACACACGCGGTATTCCATTGGTTTGTATATAATCTTTGTGCCGATATTTTTTGAAAACAACACCTGACAGCCCCACATTGTACTTTTTAACTATTAGACGGAATATTTACATAATACTTAAAAACTGCTGCTATAATCTTGATCAGTTATTATTAATAGCGTTATTATTAAATTATACTAGGGAGGGGGTTAAAATCCTTCCCAGCCAAAACATGTAAAAATGCAACTTGATTTAATTGTTTTATTGTTTAGTAATCCGCTGCACCTGGTGTTAATTGTAAATTGGAGCCAAGTGCAGGGTATTTAAGAGAGGCAGCTAAACAATAGGTTGCGGATGCAACCCCGGTTCCATGAAAGAGAAAATAACCATCAACGTATGGGACATTGCCGTCAGGCAGTAGGGATTGGCTGAGCTTTATAGCAAAGCTGGCGATAGGCCTCGGCGCAAGCTGGCGTGTAAGCCCGCCCCCCTGGGAGCTTACTATACGCAGCTCGCAGAGACTCTCTTCCTCTTTGGCTCTTCAGGCCGAATAGGCTTCCGGCGCGACCTCGTGGCTTGATGGTTATTTTCTCTTTCAGGGATCCGGGTTGCATCCGCAACCTATCGTTCCCTTTCAATTCGAAAATAAGCATCAACGTATAGGAACAGTGTACCCAAGCTGTCGTGAGGGAGGATTCTCGGCAGTAGGACAGACTTACGTCATAACGCAATTGCGTAGGTAATACATCTAAGCATCTGCGGAGCTGCGTCTCAGCGTCTATGCTCGCAATGACACCTGTCCTAAGTGAAATGGTAAACACCATACTGGCATTCTAGGGTGCCAAGAAAGTATAGTACCGAAGCTCCAAATAGTGGAGCAGAGGAATCCAGTACGTTCAACCTGTAAAACCTTATAAAAGTATGCGGTGTAGCCCAACTGGCTCCCTTAAAGAGGGCCTAGGATGTCGACATACCCCTAGTGGAATGCGCCTTCAACTGCCCTGGTGGTGGAAGGCCTGCAGATTCATAAGCTAATTTAATAGCATCCACTATCTAATGGGAAAGGTGTTGTTTAGACAACGGCTGACCCAAAGTCTTAGAACCATGGCATATGAACAATTGTTCTGTTTGCCTCACAGTCATTGTACGGTCAATATAACACCTCAATCACCCGCAAAGGGCAGAGCACGTGTAACCGCTCTTCCTCTGGGGAAGAAAAAGGAGGAGGATGGAACGCCATCAACTCGACTGGCTGGTTCATGTGGAACGGGGATATGACCTTTGGTAAAAAGGCTGGGTTTGGACGCATGGAAACCTTAGAACCGTCTCCTGCGAAATGAGTACATGAAGGATGCACTGACAGTGCATGTAACTCGCTGACACGTTTAGCTGACACCACTGACAGCAGAAACGCAGTTTTAATAGACAGGAGCCTCATATCCACAGTGTGTAGAGGCTCAAATGATGCCTTGGCAAGGGCTTCTAGCACCACGTCAAGGCTCCATGATGGTAAACTGGTTGTCCTTGGAGGTCGCAAACGTCTTGCGCCCTTGAGGAACTGTGATGCCAGAAAATGGCAACCTGGTGATAACCCGTCAATGCGTACATGGCAAGCTGATATGGCAGCTAAATACACTTTAAGTGTAGAGGGAGATTTCCCTTCATCTAACAGTTTCTGTAGAAACTGTAATATCACCGCTATAGGACAAGATATTGGGTCATGGCCCCCCGCCAGACACCAATCTTGGAACAACTGCCACTTGTATGTGTACTGCGGCCTGGTAGAGGGCGCTCTAGCGCTCTGAATGGTCGAAATCACTGCCGTCGAAAGCCCTAAGGCTGACAGGCGCTCCTTTTCAGGGGAGTGTTGCAGGCTAGTGACAGACCAAATGAGAGGACACAAAACTCGTACACCCTGCTCTGGAATGCGAAACGCAGATATTTCCTGTGACCCGGGCAGATGGGAACGTGAAAGTACGCATCTGTCAGGTCCACGGTGGTAAACCAGTCACCTTATCGGACTGACTGGATGATGTGCCTGTGCGTAAGCATCCTGAACGATAACCACCGTAGGTATCTGTTCAGTACTCGCAGATCTAAAATAGGGCAGAACCCACCGTCCTTTTTGGGCACTAGGAAGTATTTGGAATAGAACCCCTGGTCGATCACAGCAGGGTCTATTTGTTGAATGGCACGCTTCCTGAGCAGTGCCTGTATCTCCACATTCACAGCTGAGGACTGAACCAAGTCCCTCACTGCAGTTACGACCACTGCCCTGAAGGGGGAGGCTTTAACCGGAACTGAAGGGTGTACCCGGTGGAAATGGTTTTGTGCACCCAGATGTCGTTGGTGCATTGTTGCCAGAACTGGAGCTGTGGAACAGTATAAGGGTGGGCTACTAGATGCCTGGATGTCTCAGGACTGATTTGGCTGAGCTCGCTCCTGAGGGGCCTGGCCAGAGCTACGAGGACGTGACCTGCCACCTCCTCTAGGGCGCCATTCTAAGCACCCAAGCTGGCCGCGTGCTGATGGACCTACGGGTGAGGTCCTACTACCCCATGGTTGCGTCTGCTGCTGTGGTGGTGTCTTACGCCATGGCTGTTCCTGAGGCCGCTTCGGCTGGAACTGCTTATTTGGCCACATCTTGGCCATTTGCTGCGACGCCTCCCGCACCGTGACGGAGCGTTGCAGCATCTCCCCCACTGGCGGACCAAATGTGTCCCTGGGTGTAATTGGAGCGTCCAGCAAGGGGGCCTTGTCAGGCTCTTGCACTCTCGCCTGCGAGAGCCAGAGCTGTCTTCTTGCCACAACCATAGATGCAATGCTCCTGCCCTAAGCCCGCGCGTTGAGCTGGGCTAGCTTCACCAGCAGCTGGCTGACTGTGCCTAGCTCACTTCTGAGGGCCGCAGAAGGGCACTCAGGTAGGTCTCTAAGGAGTGCTGCCTGGTAAACCGCCAGTAGACTGGCTACGTTAGACAGTCTGACTGCCTCCGTGGCCGCAGAGTACCCTTTTTTGAGGTGTATCTCTGTGGTCCTGCACTGCTTATTAGGGCAAGCTGGGTCCTTTGTAAGCCCAGATAGTGTCGGCATCTTGACTAATGCGGTGAACGCAGCATCCACCAGTGGAAAGGACGCTAGACTGGCCTCACTGGCCCCCTGCATAGTAAAGGCCGAAGCCTTGCGAAACGTCGCAGGAGCAGAGGCCGAAGCCTCCCAGGTAGACTGCACTTCCTTGACAAAGTCCGGGAATGCCGGAAGCATCCTGGACTGATGGGACTGGGCTGAAGGCGACTCAAACAGAGATCTCCGGGAAAGCTCTGTCTTAGGCCAATCAATACCCAAGTGGCGGGTTGCCCTGTCCACCACAGACCACTTAGGGTCGTCAGTGTCCATCACCTCGGACTCAGCGTCCTGGTCCGAGTGGTGGGAGGCTACCTCAGCCTCTATACCGTCCCCTTCCAGGATGTCTGAGGCCAAGGGAGATTGTGGGGGGGGCCACTGGTTGACTGGTGACGGGCCCAGTGGGTTGTTCTGGGGCTCGAGGCACTACAGTAGCTAGGGACATGAGAAGGCACTGCTGTCCCAGCATAACCTCCATGAATTGAGACATCTTGGAGGTTAACTCCACCACCCCTGACCTGTCTCTGTATCGCCTGTCGCGACAAGGAGAACGAGAGCGTCCTCTATGTCGAGGCGATCTGGAGGGTGACCTAAACTCCCGACGAGGGCATGCCCTAGTAGAAGAGGGGCTACGAGCCCGAGTAAGTCTGGTGGGGGACCTCTGACCGGCTGTAATCTGGGAGGCAAGGCTCGTGGAGAGCTGCACTCGCCCTGGCGGCTTCGCAGTAGACGACGGCGAGGCTGAAATAGTGTGGGAAGATCCCGACGAAGGGGAGTGCCCACCCACTGACTTTTTAGCCCTTTGCCGAAGGGCGCGTGCTTGAAACCCAGCACAAAGGTGGCAAAAAGCCAGCGCGGATGCAGTGTGTTCTGGCCCAAGACAGGCCATGCACTCCTCGTGAGGGTCACTGGCAGGCAGCTTTGCCTGGCAGGACGTGCAATGGTGAAAGCCCGACATCTTAGTCGAAGCGCCGAGAGTCGAAGCGCCGAGAGTCGAAGTGCCGAGCGTCTAGCGTCAATGCGTCAAGGCGCCGCATGCCGAGCGTCGAAGCGTCAAGCATTGAGCAACGACGCACCTAGCGTCGAGCACAGAGTCCCAAGCGCGGAAGCGCTGCACCAAGCACGGAAGCGCTACACTAAGTACCGAAGCACTGACACCATGCAGAGCGAGTACCGATCGTCGAGACGCTAGCACAAGATACCTAAGCGTCAGCTGACCCGTAGAGTGGAGACACTAGTGCTGGTACAGTGTATTATTTGGTGTTAATACTTACCTTGGTGCTAAGGGAGTATGTGCTTGGTGGTCATCTTCTTTATGGTGAAAAAGGGATTTTTTTATTTATTTTTTTTTTGGGACGCTGCAGCAAGTGCTTGGTGTACTGTAAGAGATACTGTAGGGCAAACCGTACAGCTACCACGTGGTGGGGGACACACAGCAGTGGAAGATTAAAGAGGGCTGAAGAGCAGACTCCACACATACGCGGTCTAGCCAGGCAAGACCGAGGCTGCAATACACGCGTGGCCAAAGCCAACGGCGCGCGTCCTAAGAAATATATATATATATATATATATATATATATATATATATATATATATATATATATATATATAAAATAATATATACAACCCAAAACACACAATTCATATTAGAATTATCTAATAATAAAGAGAAGACAAAGACCACAAGGTTAAACAAAAACGCGATGCCAAAGCAAAGCGTGAAAGGATACATAAAGTAATATATAAATATATATACAATTATATAACCCAGAATACCAATAATAAACGTAACTGAAATAAACTCGGAAAAGGGGACAAAACCAGTTTCTCAAGCCTAAGCTTAATGAGTACAGACAGTCACAAGCTCAAGTACCTACCGCTACCGATGCTGAAGACAAAAGAGGGAGAGAGTCTCTGCGCGCTGCGTATAGTAAGCTCCCAGGGGGGCGGGTTTACACGGCAGCTCGTGCAGAGGCCTATCGGCAGCTTTGCTATAAAGCTTAGCCAATCCCTACTGCCTGATGGCAATGTCCCATATGTTGATGGTTATTTTTTAATTGAAAGGGAACTGCTCATGGCTGTTGAGTAGAAGGAGACAGAAGGTGTGCTCTGTTTCCGAGCAGTCAAGAGTAAGGTACAGTGTTTGTGTTTGTGACAGGTAAATGGCTTAGCCATCCTACATGTTAGTCAGGGACTGGTTGGTGTATAGTCAGAGCTCCAAAACAGAGTTAGGTTTTGTTTTGTGTTTTGTTTATTTGATTTGTGTTTATTAAAAGTGCACGCAAGCGCCATAAAAATCTATTTCTGTTTCCTGGGTCTGCTTTTAAAGGGGCAATGAACCGTCAGAGTTGCAAGGATCTTTTACAATATATATATATATATATATATATATATATATATATATATATATATATATATTATATATATCCATATTGATATGACAAACCGGGTTTGATAACTGTTTGGCCCAAATGAGTATATAGTCAGCACAAACATGTTTCCCTTCATTGTAAATAAAAGCGTGATTTGGCATAGTTTAATTTAAACGCTATTAATAATAAACAAATCATGAAGCATGATCCTAATGGGATTTGTTAAATATTCTGTAAACATTTCATAGTTAATGTGATGTATCGAATGTGCCGTGACATGCAAGGAAAGGGGCTATGTTCATATTCAACAGCTGCGTGCATGGGCACCGATCTCTACTTTAAGATGGGGGGAAGGGGCGAAACGTGTGGCAACAAAAGCATGACGTCACGACCAATTCTTATAAACACTGAAGGATAATATTGAAATGGTAGCGATAAGAAATGTTCTTAATGTACCTAATGTTAATCCCTGTAAATTTATCGCTTATAAATCCCCCCCCCCCACAAACTTGTTTGTTGCCTAAACGACAATTCTATATTAGTTTACTTTATCATGCCTTTGCACAGAAAAAGCACAATACTGTACTCGCTTAATTGACTCCTCACATGCAGTGTATCCAGTGATAAGGTGTGAAACCGGTCAGCTTGAAAACACTTTTATTGATAAAAATCGTTATAATACTAGTAAATGGCATAGTCTGTTTTGGATTTTGCAAAACGATGCTTAAATTCCCTTTGCTACCAACTAATTCATTACTTGCTTCTGCAGTAGCACGTTTCTAAGAAGTAATCAATATAACCGACCCTGTATTAAAATAAATACATTGTAAATGGGGTTGTAAATGTGTGTGTCTGGTGGGGGTGGGGGGTGGGACGACACAAATACATGTACTGCCCCCCTCCGCTACGAAGAGTGTAGTTACGCACACGCACAGTGTTTGGGAGTTAGTCAGAGATGCAGCTGAGTTACATTATCGTATTTGTGTTTTCTTGATAAACCTGTAATTAAAACACAAGTCAATTCAATAGTAGAATTGTGTCAGTTATTTGTAAATGAACTACACACACTGGAGGGATTTAATACTGACGACGAGACTGTATTTTGTTTTGTTTTGTCAAAGAGTTTAATATGGACAAAAAAAACTCACGGCAGGAATATGCTGAGAGACTGGGTTGGGGGTCTGTCTTGTCCAGAGTGTTGCATTGGATCTTGCATGGTTGGCCAGAAGATTGTCTAGACAATAACTTTACGCCTTTCATTCGACATATAAATGAATTGTCAGCGCACAAGAACTGTGTTCTGTGGGGGAGTCGTGACTGTGGCACCTTATCACCCCTCTTCAAATGGGCAAACTGAGCGTATGGTTCAGGAAACAAAAGGAGGTGCTGAAGAGAATCTTAGTGGGCAACTGGCCAACCCGCTTACCGAGATTCTTACTGGCCCAACACACCACACCGCATTCAACAACTGGGAAGAGTCCTGCCAGTAAGCCTGACTTCTATTATATGCAAACTTATGGAAACTATAATAAGATCCAAAATGGAAAATTACCTATATGGTAACAGGGTCCTGGGAGACAGTCAACATGGTTTTAGGAAAGGGAGATCGTGTCTAACTAATTTGCTTGATTTTTTTGAGGATGCAACATCGATAATGGATAATTGAAAAGCATATGACATGGTTTATTTAGATTTCCAGAAAGCTTTTGACAAAGTTCCGCACAAAAGATTAGTTCTCAAACTGAACGCAGTTGGGATTCAAGGAAACACATGTACATGGATTAGGGAGTGGTTAACATGTAGAAAACAGAAAGTACTGATTAGAGGAAAAACCTCAGAATGGAGTGTGGTAACCAGTGGTGTACCACAGGGATCAGTATTAGGTCCTCTGCTATTCCTAATCTACATTAATGATTTAGATTCTGGTATAGTAAGCAATCTTGTTAAATTTGCAGACGACACAAAAGTAGGAGGAGTGGCAAACACTGTTGCAGCAGCAAAGGTCATTCAAAATGATCTAGACAAGATTCAGAACTGGGCAGACACATGGCAAATGACATTTAACAGAGAAAAGTGTAAGGTACTGCACGCAGGAAATAAAAATGTACATTATAAATATCATCTATGAAAAAGACTTAGGAGTTTTTGTTGACTCAGAAATGTCTTCATCTAGACAATGTGGGGAAGCTATAAAAAAGGCTAACAAGATGCTCGGATACATTGTGAAAAGTGTTGAATTTATATCAAGGGAAGTAATGTTAAAACTGTACAATGCATTAGTAAGACCTCATCTTGAATATTGTGTGCAGTTCTGGTCACCTCACTATATAAAACATATTGCTGCTCTAGAAAGAGTGCAAAGAAGAGCGACCAGAATTATTTCGGGCTTAAAAGGCATGTCATATGCAGACAGGCTAAAAGAATTGAATCTGTTCAGTCTTGAACAAAGAAGACTACGTGGCGACCTAATTCAAGCATTCAAAATTCTAAAAGGTATTGACAGTGTCGACCCAAGGGACTTTTTCAGCCTGAAAAAAGAAACAAGGACCAGGGGTCACAAATGGAGTTTAGACAAAGGGGCATTCAGAACAGAAAATAGGAGGCACTTTTTTACACAGAGAATTGTGAGGGTCTGGAATCAACTCCCCAGTAATGTTGTTGAAGCTGACACCCTGGGATCCTTCAAGAAGCTGCTTGATGAGATTTTGGGATCAATAAGCTATTAACAACCAAACGAGCAAGATGGGCTGAATGGCCTCCTCTCGTTTGTAAACTTTCTTGTGTTCTTGTGTTGATTAATAGGAAACTAAAAACTGCCCTAGACCAGCTACATCCTGATTTGTACACTGACATGCAACACAAGCAAGATGGAGCTGCATGGCAGAGCCTGGGCCCTTTGCACTCTTTTAACCCTCAGGACAATGTACACATGAAAAATTATTCTGCTGGTCTGAAGTGGATCCCTGCAACTATTGTGGGGGTTCCTGGACCTGTGTCCTACAAGGTTCAGACACCAGATGGCCAGATGCATCGGCGCCATGTGGACCAGCTAAGAGACCGAACCCCTGTTGCTGTTGTTTCATCATCGCTAACCCAGGCAGTTCCAGAGACGTCAAGCAAGGAGTCTCAGGCGATGCAAGAACCCTTGCAAGTTACTGGTTTAAACCCAATAATGCCATCTACGATCGAGGATGTTGGTAGCCCTCCAATTTCACAACCCACACAGCCATTTTAAATAGATGTTCCAGATAACCCTGCAACTCCAGCGGTCTGACCCCGTCATCGGCATATGTTATCCAAAAGACTGGAGGACTATGTGAACTGGAGGGAATGTGTGTGATGTATCAAATGTACCGTGACATGCAAGGGGAGGGGCTATGATCATATTCCACAGTTTCATGATGTAGTTACACACATGGACAGGGTTTGGGAGTTAGTCAGAGATGCAGTTGAGTTGAGTGAACGTAATTGTGTTTTCTTGATAAGCCTGTAATTAAAACACAAGTCAATTCAATACTAGAATTGTGTCAGTTATTTGCAGACGAACTACATACGCTGGAGGGATCTAATAGTTAAAAAGTGTAATATGGGGCTTACTTTCAAAAGATATCACCATGGACATGAATGGAATACCTAATTTGATCGAGATCAATGACATGTTTTTTGCCTAATGTATTTATACTATTGTCAGACTCCTCCCACACTGTATGTACAGTGTACACCTTCACACATCAGTATGCACATAACATCAGATTATAATACTATAAGTGTTTGGTGGTTACTTCTATTCATGTTGAGTTTATTTATCCAGAGGCGAGCAAACAGTACCAGAGAAAATGCATGATTTGAGCAACATTTCTCAGAAGAGCCCACTGTGGCAGCATACGGCCACCAGCGTATTTTTTTTTGCAGCCAAGACAAACTCTGAGATGTTAAATATTAAAGTTGCTGTGTAAATGCTCGAGTGCACATTCATTCCCTTCTATTAATATTACGGTACAGTACAGGCAGAGCTAACTACATAGGTGTGGTTTTCTTTAAAATCACACAGCTTATTATTCATTGGCTAACCAGTGTTTACATCTCGCGCAACTGTAGCTCTGTAAGCAGCTATTGACCAGCGTTACCACCGGCAAGATCGCTGCATGGTGTTCAAGACCATGTAGGTTGAGATTTTTCATGGCAGAATGTAAAAGCATTCAGATTAAAAGTATGGATATCAGAAAGTTTAAAAAAAAAATCAGTGGTAGAAAATAACCCTGAATTTGATACACACATGGTCCCAGAACAGCCTCTGCTCCTAAGAAAAATAGAACATGGACATTTCAAGACAAGTGGGAAATGCAGTTTCTTGTATTTCTGAAGCCATCTGATTCAGTTTCAGAGCAAGTTACAGTGTGCGCTGTTTGCAAGAAAGAAATTAATCAAAATGTACGCAATGCAACGTTACTATAGCACTCATGCAGGGGAAGTGCCAGTGAGTTTCAGAGGAGTAAGCTGATAAATGAAGCAAAAACCAGGCTCGAAAGTTAACTGCGATGGCTCAGAGATTTTGTGAATGAAGCGGATCAGATGCGGTTGGCTACTTTTAAAGTTGCACTACTTTTGGGGAAAGCAAGGAAACCATTCAGCAATGGAGAACTTGTAAAGAACATTGTTCTTGCCATACATCCAGAAAATACGATTTTCAGAGATATACTACTGAGCAACGACATGTTACAGAGGAGCACCAGAGATATGGCAAATTTTCTACAAAACGAAATAGCAGTAAAAGTCGCAGCGAGCCCTTTAGCATGTGCTTGGATGAGAGCCTTGATGTCACAAAGAAACCCAAGGTAATTGTATACATTTGCTTTTTTGACTGTGATCATCATTGTTTTTCTGAAAGTGTTTTGTTGCAACTGGGAAACACATTTTTGAATGTGTTCAGGCAAGAATGCAGGAGTGCCGCATTAGCTTTGATAGTCTGTCTGGCGTGACAGCAGATGGGCCAGTGGCTATGCAAAGTGCGCGAGTTGAGGTGTTGAACAGCTTCCAAGAAAGCTGCACTCAGAATTTTTTTTTTCACTGCTTTGCACACCAAGAAGTACTTGACAGCAAGGCTTCAATGAAGTGTTTGGAAGAGGTTGAATCTGTAGTGAAAAAGAGCATCAAAGAGCATATGCTGTCAACACAGCAGTATTAATCAAGGGAGATTGGCAACTCTGTGCAAAACAGACAGCAAGACATATAATGTGCTGTTGAATTACAACCCAGTCTGCTGGTTTAGTTTTAACTACAGAGGCTGTTTGAGCTCCGGGAAGAACTTGTCAGGGTTTTGAACACAGTTTCCCTGGGACTGCAGCTACAAGATCCAGAAGTACATGGTTGTTTTCTCTTTTTGAAAGAGTTTTTACCAAAGCTTGCTTCCTTGAACCTGGAGCTTCAGAAACCTCAGCTAATGATATTTAACAGCAGTAAAGTGATTAATACATTCATAATGACAATCATTGACATTGTCCTGCACATTCAAGAGGAACAGGACTTTTCAGTTTTTTAGAAGCTTAGTCAGTTTCTCAGCTATCAGGATGAGAGTGTGCAGTGAAAACTTTGCTTTGCTGTTATCGAATACCTGAGTATCTTTTCGGACGATCTTGAAAATCTTTTCAGTGAGGGAAACTTTTTCCAACAGTACACCTTTGTGACCAACCCATTTAGCAATTTTGGTTCAGGTTGTTTGTCTGCAAAAAAACTAATGGTCTTGCAAGACAGATTAGCTTCCTTTGACTCTTTGGATTTGAGCAATCTGAAGTACCTCATGGTGCAAATGCGCAATGATTCAAAAATGAAAACATACTTCAGTCAGCCTGATGTCACGGTACAGGAGTTCTGGAGTAATGTGTATACGTTGGAGGACAACTACAAGCCCTTAGCTAAAGTCGCTTTGCTTTTCTTGTCCATGTTTCCTAGCACTGTGCTGTGTGAGAGGGCATTCAGTGCACTGCATTTTCTGAAGAATAAGTACCGAAACGGTCTCACTGATGCGAAACTGGAAGCTTCCCTTCTAGTTTCACAGGAGACCTGTGATCCTGCAGACTCCATTCAAAGAGTTCCTGAACTTTTGCAAGTAGTCTAATAAATACCATGGACTTTAATTTCATCACCACACTTTTTTATTTTATTTATTTTTTAGCAGTAAACAAGTTAACACTAGAACTACTGGAGCAGTCTTTTTGGCACATGACATTTGTTAAATGTATTTTTTCTCCACTGATTTTGGCAGTATATTATATATATATATATATATATATATATATATATATATATATATATATATATATATATATATAAACATCTCAAACAATAAGTAGACCCAGGGTTGCAGAAACGTATAGAGATATAATGCGTTATACCTAGAACTTCCGCAGCTGTCATTTTAACTGTCATAGTAAAAACAGTGGGTTTGGCTTAGTGCTGCTGAACTTGATAGCTTCGAGCTTGTTTTGAATAGCTACAGGAGACGCTTTCGGATGTGATTTATCTATCAACAGCTGTAAAAATACTTACTTTCTATTTAAAAATACTTATTTTTGAGTTAAAATGAATAGACCAATACAACGCAGGACTGCACAGCAAGTCTTAGGTGTGATTATATTGAAAAAGTTAATGAACAATAGTGTATCAAGCCATCAAGACAGAAGATGGAAATTACTGTTGAATAGCTAACAGAGTCAAACTCAGGCACAAAGTAAAAGACTAAACAGTCAAACAAACAAATCTTGGGCACTATTCTCTATTGCTTCACAAAGCAAGAATGCATGTCAAAAGTACAGTGGCCCCAGGAAGTTCAAAATATCAAGCAGAAATTTCTAGCTGACAGCGGGATGCCGAGTGTGATTGGTCTGGTTGATGGCTCACTTTTTCAAATCAAAGTGCCGTCTGGCGGAGATGAACAGGCCTATGTGTGCAGTAAAGGGTACCATGCCATAAATGTCCAAACCATTTGGGACAATAACCTTTTAATTTGCCACTTGGTAGTGAAATGACCAGGTTCAGCATGACTCCTTCATATTTAACACAAGGCAAGTACTACACATACATGCTAAATATGCCTATACAAGGCACACATTCTAAAAAATAAACATGGCAAATGATTGTAAAACTTTGTACCAGCATTATAAAATGTTAATTTATTTAATAGTGTAATGAAAAAAGAAATAATAAGGTAGTATATCCTACCCTACTGTATCCTACCCCCTATATATTTGTATTATGATTTATTGTTATTCTAAGAAATGAAACCCCCAGCCTCCTACAGGCAATTTCCGCCTGGAGGGCTTGAATTCAAGGTAACACCCTGGCCATTAGGACTAAAACCTCAGATTTGATATAAGTCTTACTCAGTACAAATCCAGAAGAAAAACATAAAAAACAAGAAACGCTTTTCATTTGTTTGTATTCTATCGTCATTTTTTCACCTTGTAGCACATGAAAAGACACTGAGTGTAGTAGACATGTTTCTACTACAATGAGTATGCATGAGTATGCATGACAAATACTCTCAGTTCATATGCCACAACTGTCAGGCACATTGCTCTCACATAACTGTATGTTTGTGCAGGAGAATGTTGCTATTGAGATTTTTTTGTAGCTCTGAATTTTCAGTGCCTGTCTGTATTTTTGTTACTTGCTTGAAAGTATGTAAATGTCAAGAAGCAAAATAATGAGTTTTTTTTTTTCAAAATAAAGTGGTTACACTCACTCAAGCACTGCTGACAGGTGAACATGTGTTGATTATTGGATAAAGGGTCTGCTAAATCTGCTAAATGTGTATAATAATAATAATAAATAATAATATAATAATAATAATAATAATAATGAGATTGCAGACAGCTTTGCTGCTCTAAATCAGGCTGCCAGACTGAAAACACCTCAGTTCCTTTCAACTTTACTTTGATTGACATGTGGCAAACAAAGGAACTGAGTGAGTGATTGTTGGAGCAGGCAGACAGCTTATCTTGAAAGGCTAAGAAACCTACACTGTCTCTAGGTGAGTCTAGGTGCTTCTGGAGTTCTACGAATCCTGTGGAAATTGATGAAAGTGGCATGGGAAAAACAGGTTGTACCAAGAGCATGGCGCCGAGCAGGTGAAGTCTTTATACCAAAAGAAAAGGATTCTACATGCATGATTTTCTTCAGCATTATTGCTCAGAGATTGTCAATCTACCTATTAAAGAATTGCTTCATTGACACTTCAGTACAAAAAGCAGGCAGTCCAGGTTTCCCAGGATGCTTAGAACACATCAGCGTAATCTGTCAACAAATTCAATCAGCAAAAAAGGAGAGGAAGGAGCTCCATGTGACATTCCTGGATTTGGCTAATGCATATGGTTCAGTGCCACATGAACTTCTTTGGGCAGCATTTGATTTTTTCAGCGTACTGATAACAATAGCAAATTTAGTGAAAGCCTACTTTGGAGATTTGCAATTTAGTTTTTCAACTTCAGAATTCAGCACTACATGGCAATGCCTAGAAGTTGGAATAATGGCAGGATGTATCACTTCTCCACTGGCTTTTACCATGGCAATGGAAGCAATTATAAGGGCATCAAAATGGGTAGTGGGAGGAGAGCGCTTGGCTTCTGGGATGCAACTACCAGCAATTCGACCATACATGGATGACATGACAACAATAACTACAACAATAGCCTGCACTAATCAATTATTGGGCAAATTAACCAATAACATTGAATGGGCACAAATGCAATTCAAGCCCACTAAATCAAGGAACATCTCCATAATTACAGGTAAAGTAATAGATAAAAAAGTTCTGGAAGCTTTAATCAGTCAGGAAATGGTTGGGAGTTCCATGCTGCCTCAGCAGAGTGGGACTTTATGGTAAAGGAATACTCCAGCTAACAATCTCTGCTCTAACCGAGGAGTTTGTGCGCCAAAGTCCAACTGGAAATCACATTAGTAGATTCACGTGACAAATGCGTAAGGATGGCAGCACCTGTGTTGAAAACTGGAAGAAAATGGATGGCAAAGAAAGCTGTGGAAGATGCTAAGGCTGCCCTTCGAATCGGAGATATTATGGGGCAAGTTCAGCATGGAAAAGGAGGTTTTGGTCTCAGTACAGCTCCTCCTACATGGCACAAGGCAACCCCGGCTCAACGGAGGAAGCTGGTAGTCAATGAGATGCAAAAGCAGGAGGAGAGGATCAGGTGTGTAAAGGCCGTTTCCCAGACCAAGCAGGGAGAATGGATTAGATGGGAGAGTGTGGAACAATGCAAGATCGGCTGGCAAGACCTATGGACAATGGAACAGAGCAGGATCAGTTTCCTTATCAGATCAGCATATGATGTTCTCCCATCACCACATAACCTAAACCTCTGGGTGGGTGAGGATCCCTCATGTCCTTTGTGTTCATTACCTGCAACATTAAGGACACTTGACAGGATGTAAGGTGGGTCTTAGCCAAGGACAGTTTACTTGGCGCCATGACCAGGTGCTGCGATGTTTGGCCTTAGCATTGGAAGACAAGCATAACCTGAGCAATAAATTGTTGCCAGTTCCATCAAAGCATTACACACAAAAGACAATATTCCTCCGTCCAGGAGAGAAACCACCAAGAAAAGGTGTTAAAATCAAGCCTTGCTCAGGACAACTGGAAGCTGCTAGAGACTGGAAGATGCTGGCAGATGTTGGTCAATGGCTTATATTTCCACCTGAGATTGCCACCACTAACCCTCGACCAGACATTGTCTTGTGGTCTGGATCAGCAAGCCTTGTTCATCTGGTAGAGTTAACAGTGCCATGGGAAGATGCTGTGGATGAGGCGTATGAGAGGAAGAAACTTTGTTATGCTCAACTAGCTGCTGAAGCAGAACAGCGAGGAGGGAGAGTCTGAGTTTACCCAGTGGAGGTGGGTTGTCGAGGATTTGTGGCACACGCTACAACCTGGTTTCTCAGAGACATTGGGTTCAGTGGCCAAGAGTTGAGTCACACAGTGAAGAACTTATCTGAAGCAGTAGAAAGGAGCAGCAACTGGCTGTGGTTGAGACGGAAAGATTCTGGATGGGGATCTCAAGCACAATAGAAAGAAAGCAACGCTGACTTACAGGTAAGTAAGCTGGGCTGAGCTGAGTGGAGGATGGAGGGGGGTGATGCTGGGATGCCAGAATCACTGTTGAGCCTCCTTGAGGTGTTGTGGGCTAGTCAACGAAACACCGAGGATGGAAGGTGCCCACTTGAAGACTCCAGAGATGTACCCTACTTAGCTCAAACCAGACGGTTGTCATGCTGATGCTCTGGGGAGACCGTACTGGGTTGATCCCCTTAGTCAGCATCACAGCCGTTGTGTGTGCTGATGCACTGGGGCAGCAAAATGAGCTGATCCCTGGAGCCAACATTACACTTTAGCAATCAACACCAGACAGAAGGATATCTACATCATCAGATGGAAAACAATGCAAATGGATGGAGATGCAGATGGATCACATTAGTTTACTGCAAAGCTATGTCTTAGTTGGTGCTTATCTTGGCAAGAGCCTAGTTCAAATCAGCATGAAGTTCAACATCTACTCTCATGTAATGGAAATCATTGTTTGTATTTTGTATATTCTGATGTTTGCAGGTGGTTAGGAGTTTGATTGACAATTGTGCAATTAACTCCTAACCACCTGCTAAATAAGCCCAGTTCCAGGCTCATTAAGGTTGGTTGTAGTTAGCAGAAAGAAGAGAGACTGAGTTTGGAGAGTTAAGGAGCTATACAGCATTGTTAAAAAATGACTGCTACCTTTGTTTTCCTGAGGTATTCTTTCGTTTACTTTCTGTATTGTAGCTCTGTTTTGTTTGGCACTCGTGCCCTTTTATTTTGTGTTTGAAAATGTCTATTTTTTTTTAAATAAAAAACTTTGCAGCCACGCAGTGTTTTGCCCCACATTCCTGCACATTTGGTGTACTGTTTTCCTAGAATCTGACACCACAAATATCACTAGATCAGCCATCCTGCCACATGTGGTGTCCATCGTGGGAGCTAACATTGCCTCGGAGGTCTCAGGTCAGGAGCAGAACTGCGGGTGCCTTATTTTTGTTTTTTTCTTTTTGAGAACTGATTTTTTTTTTTAATATGGGATGAAACAGCTGCAAGAGGCAACAGCAGCAGCAGCCACCCAGGCAAAAACAGATTTGGGTGGAACCATGAGAAGTCTGGCCCAGGTGCACCTGGTGTGGCAACTTGGAGCACCACTGGTTGGACTGCCCAGAGGTGCCTCCAGACTGGTGCAGTTGCTGTGAGGGTTCCGGACACAGCTGGAAGAAGTGCCCTTTTGTGGGACCGGCGGTGCAACAGCCATTGAAGCCTGCACTGGAGGAAGAGTGCAGCATGGCTTTACTACTGTCTGCTGTCAACTAGGTCTACCTGGTGGATGAGGGGTCTTCTGGTTGTGGCAAATTTGGTCACAGATTTGCCATTTGCCCTTCCCAATATCAGGGAGAGGTGCTGGCTGTTCGAATGAGCCAAGACCAGGCACCCCGAAGACCCCAGAAAGAGTCGTGTGGAGAAGGGGTCCCAGCTCTGGTGTTACCAGAGATTTGGGATTGGCTGGTGAACCTCGAGGGGGGACATGCAGTGGGACCTCCCAGTGGTGATTAACGTCCTGTGGGCTCAAGAAGGGAAATGGTGGGAAGCTTGGGAGAAGCATCATCACCTAAAGTCCTTCCAGGACATTGCAGCCATGGTGCTTGAATACCTGACTGCAGACATGAGAGGGTCTCCACCATTTCCAGTTTCATCAGGCAGTGCCTTGCTTACTCCAAAGCCCATGAGGGAGGAACCCAAGTGTCCTGTGTCCAAGAAGGGGAAGCCCAAGTCGCCATACCCGAAGAAAGAGCTGATGTGTCTAGAGCCCAGAGGAAAGGTGTCTGTGTTCAGAGCCTAGAGGGAAGGTGCCTGTGTGTCCAGTACCCAGATGGGAGGAGCCAGTGCAACCAGTGCCCAGAAGGGGGAAGCTCGAGCGTGTACACAGGAGGGGAAAGCCAGAGTATCCAGTGCTGAAGAAGGAACTGCCCCAGTCTCCAGAGCCTGAGGAAGAAGCCCAGCTGTCTCTAGCCATGAAGGAAAGCTGCCTGCCGTGACTGGCACTACCAGCAGGTGAAGACTGCCTGCCGTGCCTATCTCAGCCAGCAGGTAAAGACGGCATACTGTCCCGAAGGAGACTGCTAGTTATTCTTGGCTTCAGCGCCAGGAGGAAACCAGCTGCTCGGCCTGTCATCGGCTGGGAAGGACATTATGAAGTTCCCACCGCCGATGCCAAGGGAGGATGTCTCGCTGTCCCCTAAGCTAGTAACGCAGGAGCTGCCATTCCCTCCACCTGCACCAGAGGTAGTAGCACAGGAGCTGTCACTCCCTCCACCCCCACCAGAGGGAGTAGCGCTGAGGGAGATGGCCCATTGGGTGAAGTTGCAGGGATGCCTGCCTTGCATTGCCCGGGGTTGCCTGCTGCTCTGCACTGCCCAGGGTTGCCTGCTGCTCTGCATCGCCCAGGGTTGCCTGCTCCTCCGCATCGCCCGGGGTTGCCTGCTGCTCCGGATTGCCCGGGGTTGCATGCTGCTGCACATCGCCCGGGGTTGCCTGCTGCTGCTCATTGCCCGGAGTTGCCTGCTGCTCTGCATCACCTGGGGCTTGCCAAGGATTGCCAGCTTGCCATGGCCCAAGGCTGCCTGTTTGCCACTGCCCGGAGCTGTTTGGTTGACACTGCCTGGGGCCGCTGTATTTCCATTGCCTGGGGCAGCCGGACTATCTTTGCTTGGGGCCACTGGACTGCTCGTGGGCCAAAGACAGGCTCTGTCCCCACCTAAGGAGTTTGACAAAGACATTTGGGACTTTAGGGGGGGAGGTGGCCATACAGCCATGTGTGCTGCACAAAAGGGGGTTAAATGTGACGGGGTGCCAGCCCTCCGCCCTTCTATGTATTATGATTTATTGTTATTATTGTTTGTATTTTGTATATTTTGATGTTTGAAAACTGACTATGCATTAGTTAAAATGCAGTTGCATTAGTGTTTGGCTAGGATGAGGTTAATTCCCATACGGGGATGATTGGTCAGGTGCATGGGTCGTATTCACAAAGCTGACTTAAGTCTATGACCAAAAAAAGGACTTAAGTCGTTTTTGCTGACTTTGTTATGACCGAGTCTTAAGTCTGTTTCACAAAACGATTTTCTGGGCGGTCTTAACTTAGACCAGCGTTTCTGTCCTCGCGCAACGTCTTCACTGCCTTCCACTCTAGAGAAAGCCGTTGCATGAGGGACAGATTGATAATTGATCTTTTTCACTGGGATTTAAGAAAAATCATTATGTTATGTAAATATAAATAATGCCAAATGGGTATATTTTATTATAGAATTTTGTAATTTTCTATATAAAAAAAATATTGTTATAATTTTAAATTGATTTGTTGAATTATTTTACATTGCATGTAATTACAGTGAAATAAAAACAATGCAGAATGTTATGTAATTGTTATGTGTATTGTATTTAATGGAAAATTTGTTAATAAAGAATATTTATAAAATATATTTCGGCTTCTTAATCAATTCTCATCTGGATGATCATCAAGTAAATCGTATACTATCACCTATCGAGCCATGGGAGAAAAAAAGTTTCAATGCAGATCTGGATTTAAGCCTCCTCCAGGGTAGTCTTAAAGTTAAGACCTTACTTAAGACCAAAATTCCATTAAGACTTGTTCCTGAATAAGACTTAAGTCCAAATTTTTGACTTATGACCAGTCTTAAACTTAATTCAGCTTTGTGAATACTGCCCCAGGTGGTTAGGAGTTTGATTGTCAATTAACTCCTAACCACATGCTAGATAAGCCCAGCCCCAGGCTCATTATGGTTGTTTGGAGTTAGGAGAAAGAGCAGAGACTGAGTTTGAAGAGTCTGAAGGAACTATACAGCATTGCTAGAAAATGACTGCTACCTTTGTTTTGTTGAGGTATTCGTTCTGTTTACTTTCTGTGTTGTTTTGTTTGGCCCTCATGCCCTTTTATTTTGTGTTTTTAAAAGTCCTTATTTTGTTTAATAAAAAACTGCAGCCACACAGTGTTTTGCCCCGCATTCCTGCCTTTGGTATGCTGTTTTCCTGGAACCTGACATCACGCACATTACTACATCAGTCATCCTGCCACACATACACATAAAATAAAGTTATGTATCCTGTTGTATTCATTTAGATTTTAAACATGTTTAGGACAGAGAAGCTGAAATTAGATATATTTCAATAGGCCTACGTTTTCTTGTTTACATAGGATACCACCCATTATTACCATTAAAATGATAAACAATAGATTTCTTACAGTATTCTATACACAGTGATGTAAACCTATTTTGAGGAAGGCAGAGGACCAAGTGGCTGGATTTTGGGAGATTCCAGGTACTCTCTGAAACCCTCTCATGACACCAATCGAGAATGAACAAACACCAGCTGAAATACGATACCGAAAACAATAATGACAATGGGATAGACTATTCTTGTGAGAGACACATTTAAAATGTTTATAGTAATATTTATTGTATTGTATCATCAGGTACAACAGCACACAAAAAATGTAGAGCTAAACAAGAACGACTTTATGGTGTATGGAAAAGCAGGTACAAAAAATTTACAATATGGCTTTTACTATAAAGATTAACGTGTTTATACAATTTATTTAAAACCATGTGGTAATGTATTCTAATAGTTTAATTTTATTATTTATTATTATTATTATATTATTTATATAAATAATAATAAATATAATAAATAATATAATAATAATAATTCCATTGTTGAAGGCTTAACGAAGGTGTTCTTCCTATTGCTTCCACAATACTCGTAGCACTTTAATTGAAAAATATTTTTTCTTAGTGTTTATATTGTATAGGCCTACATACACTGATGTACACATAGATACACATGAATGTAGATGGATGATAGAATGTTGTAACATTGTGAGCAAGTTGCCCCACCCCCACTCCCCACTCCCACTCCCACTCCCACCCTTCCCCTCTAGCTATTTTTTCTTGTCTATAAAAATATAATTTCTCAATTGTATTGTGATAGATGCATATCTATAAACTGCATTTTTCTATAATAAATTACTTAATGGATATTCAAATATGTTTTATTTATGAAATTATTCATTAGAAAACAACAACAGCAACTATAACAATAATAATTGTATTTATATAGCACCTTTAATTTGCAATCCCTTATCACCAAGCTACAATGGTAAGTGATAATTTATATTAATCACATATGGCTTCTGCACCAGTGGTGTCTAACAGACTAACAGATGATTCATGAATTTTGTTGATGCATCCATTGTAGCTGGGCGCTAAATTTATTTTTGTCGAGTTCCAGTCTGTCTCTTTCCAATTGTAGCTTTTCTCTTTCCAGTTGCAGCAATGTTTCCTGGCAACGCTTCAGGGTAACTGTATACAGTTAAAGTCTATTATAATATTATTAGTACCAGTCTACTTACTATAATTTGCAGTAGTACATAATCATTCCTTTTATAAATAACTTTTTGTTTGTTTGTTTAAACAAAATCTACCTATCTATCTGTCATGGTCTTTAAAACATTACAAGTACAATGGGAGAGATTGCACAAAGTTTAAATTTGTGGAATTTTAGTTAGCCTACCGGTAATTCAAAATTAAGCTAAATTAATTTTTCTAAAAAAAAGACAGGAGTTAGTTAGCAAGCTTACAGTATTTGATGCATTTTGATATAAATAAAGGTGGTGTAAACTGGAGTCTCTACCGAATTCAAAGTGATCTTGATTGTTTGGCTGCTGTCAGTCCCTACACAGGCACCCTTTGACTTGCTGAAACAGCCCTATTTCCTCTCCTCCTTTTATATACAATTAAATGTTTAAAATAAGCAAAATAAATTAATAATGAAAATGTGGAAATATTATACATACATTTTAAACATCCCAAAGCCTATATTTGTATTGGTAGCATTCAAATGCATTTTCAATATAAAATACTTCTAAATTGGCTTTTGCATTACAAAATACAAATGTAATGAAAATACTTATTTTAATTACATGTATTTTCAATACTGCCCAACTATGGTAGTATTGTAGTGTTATATAATCTATTTTGCCTGCACCTTCTCTGTAATTTGGTCCAATTATCCCAAGTATCCGCTGCTCAGTATTGCTCAGCAGTGTAACAGCAGACGCTGCCCCTTTCGTTTTTATACGCTCATTATCGAGCACCATTTCTGCTTCACTGCATCAGCTGTCCGAAGGTTGTCACAGACAACAGACACAGCCAAAGCAATTTGTGCCCAAGCCTTTTCCTTCATTTCATTTGATAATGTTTTCGAAAATTTTTCAAATATTACACTCGGTTTCTCCTCAATGCCAGCCACCAGCACATTGTTCTCTTGTCTGCTGAAGTTTAAAGCCTTATGTTTTTTAACTCCTCGCGTTTACAAGATCCATGTTATCTATAAACTAATCAACCACAAATTACAAAATGTTCTATTTTCTTAACAATAATGACAATGTTTATAAGGTTATGTGCAAGCTGTGACCATTGTCCTTGGATTCTATAAGCTGTTAGTAGATAACTGTTAACGTTCGATAATATTTTAAACCTATAAATAGGAATTCTATCCAAATTTAAGTTAGGATAGAATGGAACACTTAGGAAAATATCACCACCTGTGACTTAGGAATCGCTTCTGTAATACCAAGATAGGAAGAATCCTATCTTAGCCATGAAAGATAAGATAGGAAAGCAAGTTAGGATAGTATTCTGTAATATGGCCCCAGGACTTTGTTCCAACCAAGTCCTCAATTAATTAACTGACCCCTTGCCAGTTAAATTAAGTCATTTAGAATCTGGTTGGAAAGAATATCTGGACAGGAATGATCTTGAGGGGGAAAGTAGTGAAGCACTGCTCTAGAGTGTGGTCCAGTTTATTATCCCCAAGTCTGGTTTGAGGGGAGGCTGGGCTACAAATCTTATCACTTACAGATATGTATAAAACAAATTCCATTGATGAAAAGATGACTTCTAATGTGAATTTTATACACGTGTAGCACTTTTACTGAATGTTTTAGGTGTTTTTTTTAAGTATATCTCTGGAAACAAGACCCCACATGGTTATAAAGAGGTGGTGGTTTTAAAATAGACCACACTTTTTTTTTATTGTTTTTTGCACACTGTTACAGTATTTTATGTAGGTGCCATTATGAGATGGGATTTTGTAATGCTTTAATTAATACATTAATTTCCAGATGTTGGCAGTATAACTTTACATTCTCAAGAAGTTACATCTGAATAAGACAAAGCTGAAATGGAACTAACTACTTATGTCTTCTATGGACATTAAAAAAAGACCCCCGTACTAGTGACAGGGGGTTACCAAACAAATAGAAAACTACTGTAGCTTCGAGTGTCTCATCCACTGCTGTGGAGGCCACACTGACACATTAAAGGGAGCAGCAAGTCAACTCCCACCCCGCTCCTTGCATATCACTGAGAAATGACAAATATTAATCATTTATTTTAATAAAGGTATTGGAGTTAGACATGCAGATTTTACTAAAAGAAAACATAACACCAACTGTGAGACTGGAGGAGGCATGAGGACAAGCAATTATTTTTAGAGGTGGCATTTAAACTTGGCTGGGTTCACAACTGGGAAATTCACAGAATTTCCTGTTCCAGAAAAGTAAAAAAAAACAAAACAAACATGTCTTATAAATAGTTTTTTGATACTCTACCACAATATAATAATAGTAATAATAATAAAAAATATTATTCAGAAAGGAGACACTGCCAATGGAAGGAAATGAACAATCTTTTGATTTGACAGATAAATATACCTATGAATGATTACCTTGATATTTGAGTTTGGCCCATGGAACTCGTTAGCCACCCTGTGCTGGCAAACTATGATGAATGAACTATATGAATTAGATGGATGTCTAA
This sequence comes from Polyodon spathula, assembly GCF_017654505.1. Classification (NCBI taxonomy): domain Eukaryota; kingdom Metazoa; phylum Chordata; class Actinopteri; order Acipenseriformes; family Polyodontidae; genus Polyodon; species Polyodon spathula. The sequence continues at coordinate 23,368,148 of NC_054546.1, forward strand.
TGTCAGCGGGCAGGACAAGTGGCACTTGTGGGCCACTTTCCCTCTAGACAAGGCACACTGCAAGGTGGAGACAGGGGAAGAGGGATATATATATATATAAAATGAAGCAGGGAAGGAGGTTTAAATCCTCCCTGCCAAAATACAGTAGTATTTGATTGTTTGCTCAACATTGTAAATTAGAGCCAACTGCCAATATCTAAAGGCAGCAGTCACTCTGTTCAGGGCTGCAGAGTGAAGAAGCCCGACTGTGTGTGTGCATGTGTGTATGTGTACAGCCATATTGAAAAAGGTAAGTGTGAAACATTTTTTGTTCTGTTTAAAATATAACCTATGTGTTTGTTTTATGCCGGTAAACAGCCTAGCTGTCCAGTTGATAGCTAGGAAGTTCCAGTATGTTTAATAAGCCCTCCCAAGGAGCTAGGTTTTGTTTTCGTTTTGTTTATTTTTGTATTATTAAAAATGCGCATAAGCCCTTAAAACGTCAGGTTTTGTGTCGGGTCTATGTTTTTATAGGAGTAAATTAACGTGTGTGAGAGCAGCTGTGTTACTGTGTGTGGTTGCCCCTGTAGACCCAGAAATGGACACAGATTTAAAACAGTTGATCAAGATGATCAACAAGAATATCGCTGCTCAGCTACAGCAGAATGAAAGATGGAGGCTGGAGCTAGGGCTGCCAGAATGGGAACAAACAGAGCTGGAACTGCTGCTCCAAAAGCCGGCAGGAGAAGCCCCGCTGTCTCCAGCACTAGAGGGAGTGGAGCCGTTGCCATCTCCAGAGCCATGGGTGGCAAGCAAGGGGGAGGACGTGAGACACCCACTTCCATCACAGCCTCAGACATTTCTCGTGCAAGACTGTCTAGCGCTGATGGTTGCGGTCCAATGCCCCGTCAGCATGACGTTCCATTGCCTCCCACATTTTACTAAAAATCATATTGCAGCAGCAGTGCGGAAACAATACTCTCCTGCAATTTCACTGCATATGACATGTCAATAAACTGACTTCTGGTCATGTGAACACAATCCCGGCCAGGCAGTGCAGTGCACAAGGGGAAGCAGCCACTAAAGAGAGAGAGAAAAAAAACAGTACGGGCACGAAAGTGAACGCCCTAAGGCTGTGAAGAATTTCCAAAGATAAATATTGGGATTTTCTTCCTATGCATCGGGATACGGGACATTTGCTTGAATATCAGGACTGTCCCGACCATATACGGACTGTTGGCATGTATGAATACGGTGCTATTGATTCAAATTGAAACTGCTGCTTTCTCGTACAGTGGCTAATAGCTTTCTGTTCTGTAGGTTGCATGCTCTGCAGTTCAACTATTGGAGTAACAGCAACAGGACAGGAAGCAACTGATACTTTTATATTGCAAAAATCTGCAAATCTCCATCAAAGAAAGATAAAGAATCTAATAGGGAGGGGACACTAATAATTTTTCTAGGACAAGAAAAAGCTTAGAGAATTGATTAAAAGCGCTGATTACATTTAAGAAAAATTCAATTATAAAACATGTGTGCAGTGTATTATCATGCACTGGAAGTGAGTGGCCGGTATTTTTAGGACACGACAAGTAGATGTTGCAGATTTTAAAACCCGTCCCTCAGAATAGAGCCAGATCCTATCTAATTTATCTGAAATCTGAACAAAATAAGGCATTAAAGAGAGGGTCTGGATCCTGCACGGCTCAAGTTACATTCACACCGTGTTTCCGTGTTAAAATAACCCTGTCAGACTGGAGCGGGACAAGAACACATTTCTGGAGATTATTTTTAGAGGTGGCATTTAAACTTGGCTGGGGTCCACTACTCAGAAATTCACAGCATTTCCTGTTCCTGTATCGGAAGATGGCACGTCAGTCTATCATCATCAAGCCTGGTTATAAAAATATACTGTTATCGACTGTGCTTATCTCCTTCATTTCTCACTGGCTAGTTAATATTTACAACACCCAGCCTCCTCAATAACAACAAGATTTCTTATACAGTCCCTTTAACTGCACTGCCTTCTCAAGGAATTACTGAAAGCTAAATCTAACAGAGGTTTAAGACATGCTTTGAAATCTGCATCCCTCAGAGTGTGGTTTGTCGCAAACAAAATGATTCCAATGTGCAGTTCTGAAAGAAACACACTGTGGCACTGCATGCTAAGCAGTTGTTGTTCTTGTTGATCTGTGGGACTGTTATTCCATTGTGGTGACTACAGGCATGTTAGAAGTTCAGCAAAAACAGGAAGCTCAGTAGGCACAGGTTTTGTTTACAAAGACTAATTTTCTTATTGTTTTAATACAGAAAGATAAAAGCAATCATCCAAGCTGTGTAACAGGAAGGTTTGCAGGGCTCTGTGTCAAGGGAAGGAGAGGAAATGGACAAGCTGCACAGCTTGATACAGAAAATACTATCGGGATAGCTCATCTCCATGGCAATAAATATTTTGTGATCTGAGTTTAAATTGTTCAACAACAACAAAATTTGATAAAGTGTCTTTACAACAGTCATCCCAAAGTGCTTTACACACACGCAACAAAAACATAATTAGCAATATGCTACATTAGAAAGGTATGTTTTCAACCCACTAAAAAGCAATGCAAACCTGTGCCAACATGTACCTTTTGTGTGCAGAGCCAGCTCCTGCCCCATAGTGACACACTGATGAAAGCAGTCTGTGAAACTTATAAGTTTTACCTAAGCATTTTTGATTGGTTGTTTTTGAACTACAACAAAGCATATTGTTTAACACAAACTTCAAACTAGTAAAATAATTATGAAAATACACTTAAATTATTCAAGTAGAATATTAATCTATATTTGCTAAAAAAAAAATAATAATTCAGAAGTGTTAAAATGCTGAGTTAAAATCAAAGTGGATCATTTAAATATTAAAGTAGGAACATGTTTCAAGCACCCAACAAAACCAGATAGAGACATAACCGTCTGGGCCTAGTCTCCTGGGTGGAACGTGTTTCTTAGGTCTGACTGGTGAAAAAAAGGAGGCTTGACAGCAGGTCTCAGGATCAGTGAGGAGGTTGCAGTGGTAAGGTGATGTTTCATTTCAAATTGGGTAGAAAAACTCTCACAAATCATATATCAAATTACAAATCCTTGATAAAAGTTTAAAACAGATGGAGGTAAACAACACTGGGTGGCCGAGAGCCCCAGAGAACCATATTATTAAGAGAATATTTTTTGTAAGGAATTGAGAACAGAAACAATTGTCCTTGCATTCTTTTCAGACCTAGTAACATCCTTCAATGCGATTCTTCACTTCTAAACCAGAAGAGCCATATTGTGGTGCTCAGTGAGACACATGTGGCTCAGCATGTATCCATTGGACAGCCCTGCTGGACATTGCTCTTGTATAACATTAGAAGGGCTCTCCTCTTCTTTCAACACAGAGAAACAAAGGCACAAACCACTCGCCTCCCTGGGTGGGCCGCTTGGTTTGCAACATGATGAATGGAGGGTCATGGCGTTGTGCCCTTTAGTAAGAGGCTTCCTCTTCTAAAACAATTTGAGATACAAGCATACTATAAACAATACCTTATCACATGCATCTGAGGTCTAACAATATCCCTGACGTTAGCTCACTCCACCCTCATCACAAGGCTTGCTGCTAACATTATCACAGTCACAAAGCAGAGATCTGGCTTCAGTGAGCTTCAGCACAAACTGCCACATGTAATAGCAGAGTCTTTCTACTGGAGCATTGGGCCATTATTATAGAATGACGTGTAACTGCTAAATAATTGCAGCCTGTCTCCTTTGTCTTTGACACAAATCCTGTATGATGCCTGTGTGCGTGCTAAGCACTTAGATTTACAGCATGATTCCCTTTAACATGTTTTAAGTTGTTAGGTATTAATAGAATCAAACTACTTAAAAGCCTGTTAAGTACACAATACAAGGAACACATTTCCTCATTTGTCCTTTACACTACACAGTTATTGAGTACAAATGGACACGGGTAAAAAGAAGCCCTCGTGAAGAGAAAGTGGTTCTGTGGTGTCCTGGACCAACATAGAGTGTGTTTGCTCTGGACCAACATAGCGTGTGTTTGTCCTCGATCAAGATTGCGTGTGTTTGCCCTGGACCAAGATTGCTTGTGTTTGCCCTGGACCAACATTGCGTGTGTTTGCCCTGGATCAACATTGAGTGTGTTTGCTGTGGACCAACATTGAATGTGTTTGCTGTGGACCAACATTGAGTGTGTTTTCCCTGGACCAAGATTGCGTGTGTTTGTCCTGGACTAAGATTGCGTGTGTTTGTCCTGGACCAAGATTGAGTGTTTTTTGCCCTGGACCAAGATTGCATGTGTTTGCCCTGGACCAAGATTGCTTGTGTTTGTCCAGGACCAAGATTGCGTGTGATTGCCCTGGACCAATGGCACAAGTGATGTTTTTCGTTAAAATTTGGCACCAGAGTAATTAGTTTTTTTTTTCCTCTGTTTTTACACTTACCTGTGTTGTTGTCACTGTGTTTGTGTTTGTGTATCACTTTTGAATCGACTGATTTGAAACACTGCTTTTCTTTCTGTGCACTGTTTATTTTGCATTTGGTAAGAGCACTTTCCTCATTGGGAGAAGCTCCCACCCCCATCAATTAGTGGTGGGAATGGGAACACATGGGGGGAGCATAAAAAGGACAGGCAGGAAGCAGGAACAGGTAGAGCAGCAGCGAGCACAAGGGACGGAGAGCAGCAGAGAGAAACAGGAAGCAGCGGCAGAAGAGAGTGGCAGCTGGGAAAGAAGAGTGGATATTGGAAGAATACAACACAAGGAACAGAGAACGTGGATTCGAACAGAAAGAGACTACAGATGAAAGAAAAAAAGGAAGAATTAGTAGGACTTGGAAAAGGAAACAGATATTGGACTCTTGTTGCAGGGTAACTACTGTTAGTAGGTGGTTAGCTCATTGATTGGGACTGTGTTTACATTTTGCCATTGTGTTTATTTTCCTTGTGTTTTTTGGCTCTCTGTGGCAAAGTGGTTTGTAGTGCTCCGGTGTATAGGTGAGTTGAGGTGCTCCAACAAAGGACAAACACAAAGTCTACCAGTCAGGTTTCTTTTAATGCCCTTTTTAAACCGGGTTTCAAATAATAAAGCTGGCTCTACCCAGCAATGGGTATTGCCAGTGAAAACTGGACCCAAAATAATAAAGCTGGTTCTACCCAGCAATGGGTATTACCAGCTACAAAACAAAGGGGTTGCAGTCCCGAAATAATAAACACAAAAACACGTCTCCAAACTGGGTGCTCTGGTGCAGGTGCGGTGCTCTGAGTGCTGGTGCTCGTGCACGTTCAGGTCCGGGCTTCTTGCTGCAGCTCCAGCTTCGTATCAGCCGTCTGGCAAAACAAACACAATACTCCTCAATGAACCCACACTTCATTCAAGATTCCGTCCTTGTCTCCTCCCATTAACCACAACAAAGGAGCCGATTACGGCGTCACGTCCCCCTAAAGTACCCTAAGCCCCGCCCCCTCCGATAGCTAGTTCAATCACGTCTCCTCCAATTCATGACTGAAACTTTGCTCACCGTACTAGGGCGATGACTCCAGGTACCGTAACGCCGCCCTCTTCCTGAATGGCCTGCTCCCGACTGTCCCCAGGATGAACTGCCCAACCATTCAGTAGGAAGCCCGCAGCTCCTGTTGTACAGTGTCCTCACTGGTCGAGAGGGAGATTTTTGATTCAGATTCATTCGCTCTCCGTCACACTCTCCCTTTGCTTTGGATTACTTTTCTCTTTTTACTTGTTACTCTTTTCTCTCGCACCCTTTATTTTTGTGGACACTTATTGTTCCGTATCGTTCTTAGAGAGACTACATTTACAAACCACAAGAGACACACTGGAGGATTTTGAACAGTTCTGTTTTTTTATTATTTCTTGAATCATGTTACAAGTTAATTGCTGCATAAAATTAAACCATCCGACATGGTGTTAGGCGGACGGGAACGTGTTGGAGGGATTGTTTCAGGGTTGAGAGGTGGCGCCAAGAGTCTTACAACCTAAGGAGAAAGAGAGAGTTTATACTCACCAGTTCCATCATCGAGGGTCCGGGTCCAAGTTCCAGGGTGTCCAGGGCCTTCATCCATGATTGCTTTCAGTGGTCATAAAAGTGCTGGGTCTCAGATATGGAGAAAGAGATATGCAAGAGACTAAGATAGGCTAAGGGGAAGTTACCAACTGCAACACCAAAGTATAGGTGTCATCTTACTTACTGTTGAATGTGGTTCTGACAGGCTCCTTTTTGTCTTTTTCTCTTTGCCCTAGACATCTCTGGGATCCTCATTGTCAGTTTATGGCCAATCACAGGCTTTTCTTGGCAGGGAGGATTATCAGCATTTTGGCACTTGGGACGGCTAGTGGCAGGACGGGTTTGGTCACTTGCTCCAGGACAGTACCTGCCTTGGATTACGCATTCTTTACTTTTGGACTTGCTGGTTCAGCTAAGAAAGAACTTTTTTTTTTTGTGTTACATTTTTTTTACTTTTAATTTTTGCAGTGCCATGTACTTGTTTGTTTTTTTTTTTTTAATACTTTACCCTGTGGAGAAACAAATAAAACTTGTTTTAACATATTTGTTTTCCTGAGTATGTGTGTCAGATCCCTGGGAATCAAAAGAACCTGTCTAGGCAAGGTTATTATCATTCGGTCACAAAGGTCCTTGCCCTTTTCAAACACCCTGTGGCGTAGTCGGTACTTACTAACTGTTTATTTACCTAAGGTTACCCCTGGTCATCCCACCCGTGGCACCAGCATAGCATGTGTTTGTCCTGAACCAACATGGTGTGTGTTTGACCTTGATCAACATAGCAGTTTAAAATAAACAAACAACTGAACATTGAAATAAGAAATATTTTGTCTTAGTTGAGAACAGAGAAATTTAAAGCTGCATTTTAAATTCAGCACAACACATGTATGCTGTCTTTCGTCGTGTAAATTAATACATTTTATGTATAATGTTGCATTACACATAAGATAACATAAAAGAAAGGTCTTTACCTGAAGGCAAAATAAATTACAGAAATTCAAGAACACTTAAGAAAGACTGTTCTGGAAGAGGAGACCAATAATAAGAATTAAGATCATAGGAAGTTTATTTATGATAAGCTTAACAATTCCAAGTTGATTGGCAATTACAAAATCACCAGTTACAGACTTGTGGTGACGTCAGTCCAGGAAGAGAGATAGCGTACTGTGATGTATGAAGCACTGCTGCACATGTTTACAATAAATAAATGATTTAAACAAACACAAAACAAACACTGCACACACAAAACAAACACTAAATACACAAAGCAAACACTGCACAGACAAAACAAACACTGCACAAACAAAACAAACACTGCACACACAAAACAAACACTGCACACGCGAAACAAACACTGCACACACAAAAAAGGCATGATGGCCAAAAAAACAGACAAAACCAAACAATGAACCAAAACAAACAAGTATCGTGCTGGTCTAAATCCAGCACTAGTAGCAATTGTTTAGATTTTGATCTTACTGTTACTTTTACGTACCTCCTTTCTGTAAACCCAACAACTCCGAGTGAGCGATCTCCACCACTTTTACAGTTTTTCACAATCATTTACACACTGGAACTGGTTCTATGAACAAAATATCCCAAACCATTAGTTTAGGTACCAAAAGAAAGTTTATTTTAACAAACTTATAAGCATTATTCACCTGTTTTCACATATATTGCATATTCATTAAACCTTTTTTGCTAAACCCTACACACAATTCTCTTCATAAAGCACAAACCTCATGTTTTGATGTAGAAAGCATTGCCATTCAATATACCAAACTCCAATCATTAAAACTCAACACTATTACAGATTTTTATGATTGCTTTCACTCATTTTTCAATACAGCGACCCAATGTGCACGACTCTTAACACATAATGATAAACTGAGTGGTAAAATCATCACAGGGGCAGTCATGTATGCTTTGGGAAGACACACGGACAACATGCAGGTAAGGTATAGGTAGATCAGGACACACATGGACAGACATTTACCCATACATACAAGAATACGTGAAAGAGCATGAAGCAATATATTTCCAACAATGAAGGTGATGAACAAGACCAATAATGGCAACAAGTGCGAGGGATAATGAGAATGCAAGGTAAGTGTATGGGAAGTGACAGTTGATGGGGCAGTGTGGCAAAGTGGTGAATACGCTCAGGTGAGTGCAGTGCAGAGCGGATTAATCACACAGACAAATGTTTAACTGGTGCAAGGGAGCATATTTAAATGATTTAAATATCCAGAGTATTATGGCGAAACCTGCAAACAATAACAACGAAAGAAGTGGTACATCGGCGTATATCACTTCTATTTATAATCCCACGGGTTTGAACAACAACCAAAATTCCAGTTCGTTCACCCACACAAAACACAGACACAGACACAGTTCTGACAGTGCGTGATTTGAGTGCTAGTGGTGCAAAGACAGTTCCTATAGTGGAAAGGTGAGTGGTGATGTCCGGGTTTTACGCTGGCCTGCGGTTGCAGCTCCGAATCGTGTTTAGTACTCTTTGTGAAAAGACAAATAACACAAGACAAACAGTGTTATTACACAGACTAACAGAACACTCACAGCTTTGGTACGAACAATACAGACTCCTTCTAGGTCATTTGGTTTAACCATATGCAAAGGAACAGGTCACTTAAGCTATGCCCCCCATTTATACCCTCACCCATGACCCCTATGTTAACGAGTGCATCAGCTCCTCCAATCAATCCTTGGATGCCACGTCGACTACCGTCCAGGTCAGTGAGCTTGGGTGCCATAGCTCTTCCCCCTTCCTGAACGACCAACTTCCATCTACTAGGGTTACCATACGTCCGGTTTTTCCCGGATATGTCCTCTTTTTTGGTCTTTGATCTCTGTCCTGGCGGATTTTCGAAAAATGAACAAAATGTCCGGAATTTCGTCTGTTCGCCCTGTTGCTGCTGTTGGTGCTTGCACAGTTGCAATTCCTGGCGTGTCCTGATAGCGCCGCACCTGTGCAGATGACTGTATTGTTCACTGGGGTCGGTTGTACTGGATCCCAGATTTGATCTTGCTCCTGTGAAGTACTGGGTTGTACTAAAAGAATAAGGGTTGATCCTGAGCTCAGTTTGAGCCCAAAATCTGATCCTAACTCGATCTTGCTTCAGAGCTGAATTACATTCGGATCAGAGCGTGATCGCACATATTTAAATGGAAGAACTACAGTGGCTCATTCATAGACTGACGGGAGTGCGTATTTCGTGATCAGAAAAAAAAAAAAAGCGTCTTCGGGTTTATTGCATTATAACGTGCTCTGCAATACTTTAGTTTTGCTTCAAATAAATGCACTGTGCAATATAAAATATAGTAAAATGAAACAGGATAATAGAGCCCTTCATTTTTGTGTGAACTGAATACATTTGCATCACAGCCACCAAATAACAACAAACATAAAACACTTGTTTGGTACAACTATAATATAACACGTTGTTAAACGAGTCAAATATCAATGTGTAAAAACATGTAACTAATTAAACAAAAAGATCTGATTTCACGTTTTTTTATCTTTCTTTTTTTTTGGCCATCACTAGAAACAAATTAATAAATAAATTGACATTACATAGGCTTTTATATTATATACATATTCTTTAACCTTGTATTGCCATGTAACACTTACAAGTCGCCTTGGATAAAGGCGTCTGCTAAATAAATAAATAATCAGGAATTAATTCATTCAGTGGCCCTACACAAATAAATCAAAGAGATTTGCATAACAAAATCACTACAGGTACGTATTGTGTTGACAAACTGCACTTTTACCAGCGGAGGCTTGAGACCTTCCAATTTTCATGTTAGAATCCCTAACGCTAAAGCGAGTGTGGCATTATGTAGATTTTAATTGTAGGTATAAGAATTCCCCTTAAAATATATTTCTGGAAACGCTGAGGTTTAAATACCAGTACCAGTATGATAAATACAGTTTGCTATTAAAATGCTACCAGTACTGTATTGGTATATAGAAAACTGTATTTAAAAATACTTACAAAGTTTCAGTTTCCATCACTTAAAATACATAGATGTTGCTTGAACATTAAACTGCAGCAAGGCATAGACGATAATGGAAACAACACCGAGCTACAGTGAGTTCCAAATTTAAAATGTTTTCTTGTTGTTTAGGTAAGTGCTTTGTAATCTTGCAATCTCAAGAAATGTGTGGAAGGTTGTAAAAGTGATGAAGAGTTCAAGAACTTGCTAGGACTCCAAAAATAGGCCAAATATTTCAACAGATCCAAAAACATTGAATGCCATTCAGCAGTGTTGCATACTGTATTACACAGTTCTTTGCTGTTCCCTCTCACAATGCAAATGTAGAGCAAGTTTTTTACACTGAGGCAAAGCCAACAGTCAACATCTTGACTGTTGAGTCTCTGAAAGGGAGCCTGCTCGTACAGCACCCTATCACCTACCCTACGGAAGAAATTGTCATGCCATTTGATTAAGGGTACTCTGTTCCTTCTTTCTAGTGCCCTCACAGGTCGGGAAGGAGATCTAACACCAAGCATCATTCGATCTCTGTCACAGGCAGGCATTGCAGATCCAGGGCTGGGGTGTTGGAGGCTTTTTTTGGTTGTGCATTGTCAATATTTTTTGTTGCAGATGTGATAATAAGGGAATAGTGACAATCCCCTTGAAGTTGTTCAAAGAGCATTTCAGTGTAAAGTGGAGAGATGAAAAAAAGAAGCCAGGTTAGAAGCAACAATTGTGTGAATGCTGGGCCCCAGCACCTTTCCAATTGTGTCTATTTGCATGATGCTTGACAAGGTTGCCCCAATTGCTTCTCCTAACTTGGTTTTAGTGTTTGATATCACCACTTTAAATGGCTGTTGCGTTTTTCTAACTTGTTTTTTTTACATTGACTATGTTTTTGTCATAGATATCACTTATTTTGTAACTCGATCAAATATTGAATAAAGTGAGGTAAAGCTATTTGAGAATGTGTATGGTAAATAGGCAGACAGAGAAGATGTGAATAATAAGTATAAGAGAAATGATAAAAGATAATCTAATATAATAGAAATGAGAAAAGATTTGAAAGTAAAATAATGGTAGAAGGAACTTTTGGCCAGTATTGAAAGTGTAAACATTGTATTCTTTTAGCTGCAAATATACATCTATCAGTGGTGAAAACAAAATGTCTATTTTGGTAGGTATTAATATATTGATATTTACGTAGGTACAAAACTACAATGTTATAAATGATTAAAAAGGTGCATATGTATGTCAGTGCTAAAGGGTAGTATACTAACACATTTTAAAACTGAAAAAAAAACATTATTCTTCTTGTTATAGAGGTGTTATGAACTTAGGCCAATGTAAGGCATTTGCATAGCATTTGATCTCTTCATAAAAGGCCATATCCATGTCCTTTGACTTTCTTGACCATGGTTTGACTTCAATGAGTACAACATTTTCATGCACTTATTTTCCAGTAATACCCACAGCAAGAAGAGAGACACAAACACACACACACAAAGAACACGCTGTCCACTGGCCACACCCCCCTGGTCACGCCACATATTTCAGCTGTTAGTCTCATGCACAGTGTGAGCGTAGTGGAGCAAGCCAATTCTATATGGAGCTGGGGAGCAGAGCGGTGTAGTTCCTTGAGTGGCCGTTTCTGGTTCGCTCCTTTACAGCACTGAAAAGAACTGAGCATGGGTAAATTTTTCTTAAATATATGTTTGGCCATGAATATTGTACAAAACAGTTATAAAAAGAAGGTGACAAATACAGATGCAGTCACATTATAGTATTGTCCATCAGGCCTTTGCATGGTAACCATTAATTGTCCAGTTTCAAACCACAATTAGGCAGTTTTATGTTTTGCAGACTTGACAATTATAT